>NW_026454007.1:0-8147 GCF_943734635.1 Anopheles cruzii
TTCGAGACTCGGATGAATTTTTCCGTTCGAGAACGCGGATCGGGGGGATAGCCCATCCTACATGCAGCACCTTCCCACTGGAAGTCTCTTGAGAAGGCTGGACGCTGAGAGCAAATAATAAAAAGTCGCCATGCGTTGGCCACAAGAGCAAACTCTACCCATTCGATCTCGCGGCGCGTAAGGCAATTGTTTCGAACGTTCAGGATGAAGCCAGCTAGAATCGGAGGTCACCAATCGAATGCCTACTCATCGTCGCCCATGTCTTTTTAACTCGCTGCAAGACGTGACAACTCGAACCGCCATAACTCATCGGTGCTGTTGTGACGACAAAGAGATGCTGTCTCTGGAAGTAACGCTCTATCTCCGCCACGGTCCGAGAAAGAGAAAGCATAAACGAAGACACTATGTGACATGCGAAAGGTGTGACAAGTCGTTCTCTGTGATGGCAGAGATCGAAAGTCTGGACGCGCGGTCTCCTATTCTTGTTCTAGGAACTCCCGATTTCCTGGTTTTAACGGGTTCTTTCGGTGTGCCTCTTTTTACACCGAGACCATCATCAGGCGTGAACAATGCCGAAAAACAAACTAGTTTCCTCACGGTGAATTATCTCCAGAGCCCAGAGTCAAACCAAGCGATCGTTAGCGGTTCCCGAAAAAAATTAGGTTGATAACAGAAAGGGTAACTGAGTTCTTGCGCTATCCACACCCCAGACATGTTCTGGTCATCCAGTGAGCGTGTTGCCGTAAGGAATGCTGCGCCGTCGGACACTCGCTGGTGAAAATTTTCTCAATTAACACCCGCAGATGAGGCAAACAAGCTCGGTCAAGCCGTGTTGTGTGGCCCATTGGCTCCGGAGACCACCGAGAGGTACCGCAAGATGAAGAGGTTAATAGATGCTGGGCCAGAGTGGAATCAATTAGAGAGTATCGGCTTACACTGGCCACGGAGTACAGACACAGACAATGGGAGGCATCGTAGGATGAGATGCTGCCCATCACCAAGATTATCTGCAACGACGGGGCGAAATACTGTCGAGAAGAAATATTTGCCAATCCTTGAAACGCCGGCTAATGGACCAGGTCTAAGAGTTAACCCGGTTGGTTGAAGATTCGGAACGGTGACTCACTTCTGGTGGACGCTAACCAGGCCATGGTCAATCCAGACCGCTCTAGTGTGCCCTCGAGACTGGGAAGAGTGTTACAAGTGGTCTCAAAAAGATATCAGAATTCCCTTTGGAAGATGGGGCAGTTCATTGGATTGTTTCCGCTTAAAGATTATAAAGCAGTGTGTATTCAAATTATTCTTATGAAATGGCAATCACATCCTGAATTGCTCCCTCTTCGTTGGAAACTTCATAGGGGCTGCATAAATTCCCCTTCGCCAAATAAAAGACACACAAAGGCACTTGCCACTCGTTACTGTAACATGATACATTCTGATGGTCCCCTTTTCGGCGCATAATTCATTACCCTGGACCATTATTTCAAGGGCCCGACATCGTACCGAGAGAGTGTTTATGGGATTTGCTCCGCATTCCATCATTAAATATTTATAACCTTCTATTGCCACAGGCTCCCGACAACGGAAACGACCATAGCAAACCGACAGTCCCCTTTGTAAATGTTACTAATGAGCCAGGGAAATAAAGGCCTCGGAAATGTCTCAATTATCACACATTTTTAAGAAATCAAAAGCAGCGCACTGTCTCCCAAATCTTACCCAAGCCTTTTAAGAAGATGATAATACTTTTATGGACTTTAAAAATCTCAGTTTATCGTTTGACGGAAAACGAGAGAGTTGCTCCACCTCGAACGGTCATCCATTCTAATGCCACAGTTCATTGCCGAACCGGAGCGGCTTTCAAGCCCGCTTGTGAATAAAACGGAATCTAATCGAACTAAATTCCGTCCGGATGCAGTAGGGGACGACCAAAGCAGTGTTACATAAGCCTCACACAATCCTTTGATTCATCGTTGCACCCGCTCCGGGGACAGCAGTGCCGGCAGGAGTCGAGACAGTTCACCATTTCCTGCTCTACAACACCGCCCCGGCGGTGAGTCACCGGCAGTCTCTTCCTTCCAGACTGCAGTTTGCTTTGACTGATTTCCGCGTACGAGCTGTGTGTCTGTATGACCCCACGCATCAATCGCTGGGATGGAAATTTTCTTGCCCCGTACGGAGGCGTTGAAGCGCGTCGTCGCGTTCGGAGAAGCTGGAGAAGAAGGAGCAGCAGAAACCCTTTCTAGAGCCAAGAGTGTCTGCTCTGCTCAGCGACGATTCAACCTTTCACAAAGAGACCTTCTTCTCGGCCGTCCTGGAGAGTCTCTGTCCGTATAACGCGTCAAAATTTGGGGCGAGACACACTCCGGGGGCCGGCGAGTGAAGTGGTTCTTCCTGAAACCTTGAGATCGCTTTCAAGAGCAGCAAACGCATAAAACAACGAGGGAGAGCAGTCGGTTCCACGGAGTGGTGCATATTAACGCACGAATTGGCAACCGAATTTGGAGGGACCACCACGGCGCGAGTCTCGAAAAGGTTCTCGAGGCAGGCGGCATATCCACGGAGTTGAGTCGAACGCGAAAAAGGTATCTCAAGCGCGAACTCTCCCCAACACAGACAAGCCAGGTTTAGTGTGGCTGCCGCCTGAAATGGATTTCCGCAGTGTCCGTCGTGTTGATCGACATGAAATCGCGATCAATGAGCGGAATCTGTGATCTCGAGACCTCGCTCTGCCCACAACGCTACCCCGGGAGCCGGGGAACTAAATAGCAGTCAGCGATTCGACCTGCGACACCGGTTGGGGCGCTGCACACCCCAGCAACGAGGAACGGGACGCAAACTTGAAGCGGGCAGCCGTTCTTGTTCCCTAACTAGGCGCAAAACCACCATGGGCAGGTTTGCGTTCGATGCCTACGTAGAAGCGGCAGTAGCGAAATACCACGGGTAGCACGGGACGAGAACAGTGGAACCAGCCAAACCTGACCGCCGGAGAAGCCGTAGCCGTCATACTTGAAATCGAGCGTAATAATGAGACCAGCTTAGAAGGTAGGAAGCGGACTGTCAGCCTGGGCAAGTGGGCAACGTTGCACCAAGATGGAGGAATTAAAGTGCGTATCCAACTCACAATCTGCTTCCACACACGGTCGGGCCACTGCCAACAGGCCTGCGGCACTCCTCCCGGAGGGATTTGTAATTATGAAACACAAAACGACAGTAGATTTGGCTGAAGAACGAACGGAGGGGCCAACCTACGTGCAAACGAGCTTCGATTACGTGTTGGAGAGCCGGTCGTCTCGGTATTAGGACCTGCCGGGAAGACGCGATTGCGATCGGCAGAGAGGGCCGCCAGAGGCTCCACTGGTTCGGCGCAACTTCCAGTGGAACGAAGGAGTCAGTCCGCGGGGCAAATTGGACCGATTGCTTTCCAAGCGAAACGGTGGGCAAAGAAGCCTTAAACTCCATTCCCCGTTCCCGCGTTCCCTAGACTCTAGACGGGCTAATATGCGAAGGTTGGCGTTTAGAAATTGATTTTCGTTCCACGGGACCGTAACCAAAACATCTTTACTACTTCTACTGACCGACCCTAAGCAATGCTGTGGAGTAGCCTAGCAGTGCGCGCAAAAGGCCCATAAATAATTGGATTGCCTGCTGCCTGCTGCCTGGTGCAATAAGTGGCACTGTCGGCCTGTGCGACTTCAGACCCAGCATCACCGGCAGGCCGGCCGGCCAACCGGAACGGGGCATCGGGCCGAATTCCTTGCCCATCCGCCGGAACCATATTGCATGCCGAAGGAATCCGCATGATTCGCACGTGTATGGGCACGATGATCGTAAAACAATTTGTTCTAGGCTGCCCCTAACGAGAAGTAGGGGCTCCAGCCCCGGGGGAGCCCAAAGTTTGAATGGTTTTATGACGGCCCGGCAAATGGAGGCTCTCTGATGGAGCAAACACCACATGCCAACTTCAACGTACGATGCAAGAATCCTTGGCACGCTTCCCGAAGGTTCCGCCGAAGAAGGGCTGACGACTGGAGCGAAAAAAGCCTCGCAAATAGCAGACCCCGTTTTTCATGTTGTGTTTTGTAATTAGAACGGGAGCCCGCGGTATCTTCGCCTATCTGGTCGAAGCTTCGATAAGATCCTCGCGGCATTGGAGCGACATTGAGTTAACATTTCGCTTTTTTGCATACGATAAGCGCATAATTCTCACCGTTTCTAAATTAATTATCCTTCGGTAAATAAACATTGATTAACACACAAAATCCTATCAGTCACGGTTTCGTGCGTTCCCTTTTGGACTTCCTGTTGTCCACGAAAGGCAAACAAACGGTCGTGTAATGAGCAAACGATGAGTTTCATGTTTCGGGCCATATGACTACCCGGCTCCGACTTCCCGGCAAAAAGGAACACACAATTTGTGATTAAACGAGACGCGACATGCCGTCGTCCCGTCGGCAACCATCCGTTTTGGGGCCATTGGACCGGGCGAACTGGTGAATCATGATCACATTCTTCACGACCAGACCGTCGTCTTGGGCCGCCTTCTTCCACCAGCTTGGTTCATGCTCCGTTTGGCGGAATGGAGCGCTCCGAGAGGTCGCTGCAGAACAGACCGACTTTTCCAGCGTTTGCTTCTCACGGCCTTTCCTGCATGTGCCGGCGCGCGATCGAGCCCAAAAAGAGGGAAAAACGGTCCACACCCGATCGCCGTCTCCATTTTCGCCGCGAGACACCCAGCATTGTGGGCCTGCACAATGACCTTTTGGCAGGCAGGCAGACACAGCTATCGCGAAAGATCGGAACCACCGCGGCAGCAAGAATGTATAATCTGGGACGCAAATAAAAGAAAAATGCACAAACGGAATGCGGACCGCCAAGCTGGCGACAATGGGCAAATTCAGAACTTTAAGCTGTCCCACGCAAATAGTAAACGCTCCAGTAAACACTTACTTGCTCGAGGACTTGGAGTTCTCGCCGAATCCGACCGTGAAGTTGGTGGAAGTCATCGTTGCAGCAGGAAACACACCAAACACTTGGCACCGGTAGACGAAAGGATCGACGCAGTCAGAATTCAGATTCAGTCTCACTTTCGACCGCTCGGTTGCCGGCACGACGCAAAAAAGTGCGTTTTCAAGGCAAAACTCTTCCAACACAGTTAGCGCAATTTATTCGCTCCCTTTGTTCAAGGAACGAGAACCCGACCGACGGATGAACGGAAAACACGGAACACGAAAACGGAGCGCGAAGGAGCAAAAATCTGGATCAAACCGGACCGCGCGGTGCGGTACTACGAGGCCAGAAGTGTTGTTAGTGCGAATTGGCAAACGAATTCCGATGGCTTTCAGGACACAGGATGCGATCACTTGAAACGGATGGGGAAACACAAAACAAACTTTCTTATTATCTTATATTCTTACATAGACCGCACAATGCGAAACAGAACCGAATGCCGGGAGCGCGAGATATTTCAAAATTCAACGGGTCTAAATTTCTGAGTATTGCTCTTTTATCCTATCTGACTTTTGGACCTGACTTTGAATTTTCGAACCTAACTCTGACTTTCTGAAGCAACGCTGTGAGCAGGAAACGCTTCCTTCAAAAATGGCCATTTCACATTTGGTCGCGCGGATTACAGTTCAAGCAAAATTTATTGGAAATAAAATTATCTATATTTTAATTGTAACCAATATCCTCCCAGGGATACTCAGTATAATAAAGCGCTGTGAACTTGAAAAGAAAGCTACTACTTTTTCTTCACAATTCTTAGAATTTTAGTGGCTTAAAAAATTCAAAACGCACAAACAATTCTCCTCAGATGGCTCAGTACGCAGCCACCGCCGCGGGCATTTTCTCGCATTTGCTTCTCATACGAACAATTATCTTGGCGTTTGCTTACGAAGCAACTGTCAAAACAATTTCGACAGTGCGACTCTGTGTGCGTGCCAAGCGTTGTCCAACTTGCGTCAGTGTGTGTGTGCGGCCGTCGCGTCGAAACAGCAGAAAAAAGAATGTAAAGAAAAATACAATCGTTTTCATATCGTCGTCTATTCGGAAGGTTCGCAGAAAGGCACGCACAGCGCAGTTTCCTCCTCAAGTGGCATTTAGGCGACGAATATTTGTTCCTGTTTTGCGGGCGTTAGTGCTCCGTTCCGTGTGCCGCAAAAGGTAATCTGCTGCCGTCGTCCTGTGGTGCGTACGTAAGAAAAGAAACGGTAGTGGCGGCGTCGGTGCAGTGTCCCAAAAAGGAGGACACTTGCCGCCGCTCGTCTGCGTCAGAGGTTCCGGGGTCGTTAGCGCGCGACGCACTTTGAAGCATCTTGGGCGCACGAAAACATCCGTTTCTGGCCGAAAATCGCCCGCCGTTTGTGGTGTTGCGCATTTGTTTGTGTTGCCACGGTCGCAGCAAACAGGAAATGTCGCTCCGCTTGTTACTCGCCAAACGAACTCATAAACTAGCAGTGACCGCGACAAGCACGGGTTAAAAATCGGTAGAAAAGGAACAAGCAAACCGCAGACCAACGGGGACGGTGCGACAGGATGATCGGTACGGTCACGGTGGAGGCGCACTATTCGGCGACCTACGTCGAAAACTACCTGGATGCGGTGGAAAACCTTCCGGACGATGTGCAACGCCATCTGTCGCGCATCCGCGAGCTGGACGTCCTCTACCGGAGCCACCTGCGGGACGTTAATCAGTACTACGAGCAGTGGACGCTGAATCAGCCCCACAACGGAACGACAGCGGCCGCGGCGCTAAACTCGACCGCTTCCACCAATGGTCCGGGTCCGGATGCGACGCCAGCTCACCCGGAACCGTCTTCCGGACCATCGTCTTCGTCGTCGTCCTCTTCGTCAGGTTCCACCGAGCAGAGCAACGTGCTGCGGCGTGCGATTGCACGCATCCAGCAAAGTTTGATTGCGGCCCAGGAACTGGGTGACGAGAAGCTGCAGATCGTCCAGCAGCTGCAGGACTTGATCGACCACAAAACGCGCCAACTCGACCAGGACTACCTGCACCTGGGGAAGGACTTTTTCGCCTCGATCCGCGAACAATCGCGGGACGAAAGCAACCGTCTCATCGATGGCATCGGATCGGATCGCTATCATGCGGCCGGAACGGGGGGCACCGCTGCAAACAACGGCCCGGGACAGTACGGGGCACCGGGCAATGGTTCCGGCCATGGCGGGCAAGGAAATGGCAACGGAGGTGCAGGACTCGTTGGCTCAAACCCGCACCTTCTGCAGCATACCAGCAACGGTACGGCGCTCGGTGGGACAGCCGGTAGCCACCAGGGTGTTGGTGCTGGGGGCGCTTCCGGAATGTACAGTGGAAACAACGGGGGTGGTGGTGGTGGGTTGATGGGTAACGAGCGTAGTTCGAAACGTGCGCGAAGGACACGCAACGAGCAAAGTGGTGCCGCGAATGGTGCGGGTTCAAACACACCCAATTCAACGTGTGGGGCCAGCCCAATGGATATCGATTCTTCGATCGATAGTGTCGGTGGTCTTCCGGGTCCGGGAGTGTTAGGTGGCCTCGGTGGCAGTGGTGAGCCGATCGGTATGGCGCTGTCTGGAGCCGGCGGCAACGGTGGCAAACAGGACGTGGCCAGTGGCTCGCTGGGTGCTGGGGCAGGCAGCAGCTGTGGTAGCGGCAACAATGGTAGCGGTGGCAATGGAACTATGACCGGCGGAAACGGGAGCGGCGGTGCGAGTGGTGTAGGAAGTGGTGGCCATAATAGTAACGTAAGCGGACTGTCCGGACGAGATGGACAGGGTGGTGGCAATAGCACGGCAATCGGCAGTGGAGGAGGCAAGGGAGCCGCCGGCAGTAACGGAGGCAGTGGCCAGAACAGCACCAGCAACAATAACGGCGGAGGCAACGGTGCCAGTGGCAGCGGCAGTGCCACCGCCGGTGGTGCAACGGGTTCCCAATCGAGCGGTTCGAATCAAGGTGGCGGTGGTGGCAAGAAGGGCAACAGTGGCGGCGGCGGCGGAGGGAGCGCTGGTGGCAGCGGTGGCGGCGGCGGTGGCAGTGGCAGCGGAACCGGCGCGGCAACCTCGGGCAAAAAGAAGAAGCGAAAGGCGGCCGGCAGTGGCCGAGGCTCGCAGGCGGCGCGGGAAGCGCGCGAAGAAACACCGGCCGCCGA
>NW_026454007.1:8647-16959 GCF_943734635.1 Anopheles cruzii
TCGGCGGCCGGTGTTTCTTCGCGCGCTTCCCGCGCCGCCTGCGAGCCCCGGCCACTGCCGGCCGCCTTTCGCTTCTTCTTTTTGCCCGAGGTTGCCGCACCGGTTCCGCTGCCACTGCCACCGCCGCCTCCACCGCTGCCACCAGCGCTCCCTCCGCCGCCGCCGCCGCTGTTGCCCTTCTTGCCACCACCGCCACCTTGATTCGAACCGCTCGACTGGGAACCCGTTGCACCACCGGTGGTGGCACCTCCGCTGCCACTGGCACCGTTGCCTCCGCCGTTATTGTTGCTGGTGCTGTTTTGGCCATTGCCCCCGTTACTGCCGGCGGCTCCCTTGCCTCCTCCACTGCCGATTGCCGTGCTATTGCCACCACCCTGTCCATCTCGTCCGGACAGTCCGCTTACGTTACTATTATGGCCACCACTTCCTACACCACTCGCACCGCCGCTCCCGTTTCCGCCGGTCATAGTTCCATTGCCACCGCTACCATTGTTGCCGCTACCACTGCTGCTGCCTGCCCCAGCACCCAGCGAGCCACTGGCCACGTCCTGTTTGCCACCGTTGCCGCCGGCTCCAGACAGCGCCATACCGATCGGCTCACCACTGCCACCGAGGCCACCTAACACTCCCGGACCGGGAAGACCACCGACACTATCGATCGAAGAATCGATATCCATTGGGCTGGCCCCACACGTTGAATTGGGTGTGTTTGAACCCGCACCATTCGCGGCACCACTTTGCTCGTTGCGTGTCCTTCGCGCACGTTTCGAGCTACGCTCGTTACCCATCAACCCACCACCACCACCACCGTTGTTTCCACTGTACATTCCGGAAGCGCCCCCAGCACCAACACCCTGGTGGCCACCGGCTGTCCCACCGAGCGCCGTACCGTTGCTGGTGTGCTGCAGTAGATGCGGGTTTGAGCCAACGAGTCCTGCACCTCCGTTGCCATTTCCCGGTCCGCCGTGGCCGGAACCATTGCCCGGTGCCCCGTACTGTCCCGGACCGTTGTTTGCAGCGGCGCCCCCCGTTCCGGCCGCCTGATAGCGATCCGATCCGATGCCATCGATGATACGGTTGCTTTCGTCCCGCGATTGTTCGCGGATCGAGGCGAAAAAGTCCTTCCCCAGGTGCAGGTAGTCCTGGTCGAGTTGGCGCGTTTTGTGGTCGATCAAGTCCTGCAGCTGCTGGACGATCTGCAGCTTCTCGTCACCCAGTTCCTGGGCCGCAATCAAGCTTTGCTGGATGCGTGCAATCGCACGCCGCAGCACGTTGCTCTGCTCGGTGGAACCTGACGAAGAGGACGACGACGACGACGATGGTCCGGAAGACGGTTCGGGGTGAGCTGGCGTCGCATCCGGGCCCGGACCATTGGTGGAAGCGGTCGAGTTTAGCGCCGCGGCCGCTGTCGTTCCGTTGTGGGGCTGATTCAACGTCCACTGCTCGTAGTACTGATTAACGTCCCGCAGGTGGCTCCGGTAGAGGACGTCCAGCTCGCGGATGCGCGACAGATGGCGTTGCACATCGTCCGGGAGGTTTTCCACCGCATCCAGGTAGTTTTCGACGTAGGTCGCCGAATAGTGCGCCTCCACCGTGACCGTGCCGATCATCCTGTCGCACCGTCCCCGTTGGTCTGCGGTTTGCTTGTTCCTTTTCTACCGATTTTTAACCCGTGCTTGTCGCGGTCACTGCTAGTTTATGAGTTCGTTTGGCGAGTAACAAGCGGAGCGACATTTCCTGTTTGCTGCGACCGAGGCAACACAAACAAATGCGCAACACCACAAACGGCGGGCGATTTTCGGCCAGAAACGGATGTTTTCGTGCGCCCAAGATGCTTCAAAGTGCGTCGCGCGCTAACGACCCCGGAACCTCTGACGCAGACGAGCGGCGGCAAGTGTCCTCCTTTTTGGGACACTGCACCGACGCCGCCACTACCGTTTCTTTTCTTACGTACGCACCACAGGACGTCGGCAGCAGATTACCTTTTACGGTACACGGAACGGAGCACGAACGCCCGCAAAACAGGAACAAAGATTCGTCGCCTAAATGCCACTTGAGGAGGAAACTGCGCTGTGCGTGCCTTTCTGCGAACCTTCCTAATAGACGAAGATATGAAAACGATTGTATTTTTCTTTACATTCTTTTTTCTGCTGTTTCGACGCGACGGCCGCACACACACACTGACGCAAGTTGGACAACGCTTGGCACGCACACAGAGTCGCACTGTCGAAATTGTTTTGACAGTTGCTTCGTAAGCAAACGCCAAGTTAATGTTTTGTATGAAAAGCAAATGCGAGAAAATGCCCGCGGCGGTGGCTGCGTACTGAGCCATCTGAGGAGAATTGTTTGTGCGTTTTGAATGTTTGAAGACACTAAAATTCTAAGAATTGTGAAAAAAGTAGTAGGTTTCTGTTCAAGTTCACAGCGCTTGATTATGCTGAGTATTCCTGGGAGGTTACAATTAAAATTTAGATAATTTGCCAGTAAGTGTTGCTTGAACTGTAATCCGCGCGATCAAATGTGAAAAAGGCCATGTTTGAAGGAAGCGTTTCCTGCTCACAGCGCGTTGCTTTAGAAACTCAGAGTTAGGTTCGAAAATTCAAAGTCAGATCCAAAAGTCAGATATGATATAAGAGCAATACTCAGAAATTTAGACCCGTTGAATTTTGAAATATCTCGCGCTCCCGGCATTCGGTTCTGTTTCGCATCGTGTAAGAATATAAAGTTTGTTTTGTGTTTCCCCATCCGTTCCAAGTGATCGCATCCTATGCCCAGAAAGCCATCGGAATTCGTTTGCCAATTCGCACTAACAACACTTCTGGCCTCGTAGTACCGCACCGCGCGGTCCGGTTTGATCCAGATTTTTGCTCCTTCGCGCTCGGTTTTTGTGTTCCGTGTTTTCCGTCCGTCCGTCGGTCGTGTTCTCGTTCCTTGAACAAAGGGAGCGAATAAATTGCGCTAACTGTGCTGGAAGAGTTTTGCCTTGAAAACGCACTTTTTTGCATCGTACCGGCAACCGAGCGGTCGAAAGTGAGACTTAATCTGAATTCTGACTGCGTTTTGCGAGTCGATCCTTTCGTCTACCGGTGCCAAGTGTTTGGTGTGTTTCCTGCTGCAACGATGACTTCCACCAACTTCACGGTCGGATTCGGCGAGAACTCCAAGTCCTCGAGCAAGTAAGTGTTTACTGGAGCGTTGTCTATTCATGTGGGACAGCTTAAAGTTCTGAATTTGCCCATTGCCGCCAACTTGGCTAACTTTAAATGCAAACATGACAGCTGCCTTTTGGTGACTCTCGAAGCGGTCCGCATTCCGTTTGTGCATTTTTCTTTTATTTGCGTCCCAGATTATACATTCTTGCTGCCGCGGTGGTTCCGATCTTTCGCGATAGCTGTGCCTGCCTGCCTGCCAAAAGGTCATTGTGCAGGCCCACAATGCTGGGTGTCTCGCGGCGAAAATGGAGACGGCGATCGGGTGTGGACCGTTTTTCCCTCTTTTTGGGCTCGATCGCGCGCCGGCACATGCAGGAAAGGCCGTGAGAAGCAAACGCTGGAAAAGTCGGTCTGTTCTGCAGCGACCTCTCGGAGCGCCCCATTCCGCCAAACGGAGCATGAACGGCGGCGCTCCAAGCTGGTGGAAGAAGGCGGCCCAAGACGACGGTCTGGTCGTGAAGAATGTGATCATGATTCACCAGTTCGCCCGGTCCAATGGCCCCAAAACGGATGGTTGCCGACGGGACGACGGCATGTCGCGTCTCGTTTAATCACAAATTGTGTGTTCCTTTTTGCCGGGAAGTCGGAAACGGGTAGTCATATGGCCCGAAACATGAAACTCATCGTTTGCTCATTACACGACCGTTTGTTTGCCTTTCGTGGACAACAGGAAGTTCAAAAGGGAAGGCACGAAACCGTGACTGATAGGATTTTGTGTGTTAATCAATGTTTATTTACCGAAGGATAATTAATTTAGAAACGGTGAGAATTATGCGCTTATCGTATGCAAAAAAGCGAACTGTTAACTCAATGTCGCTCCAATGCCGCGGGGATCTTATCGAAGCTTCGACCAGATAGGCGAAGATACAGCGGGTGCGTTCTAATTACAAAACACAACATGAAAAACGGGGTCTGCTATTAGCGAGGCTTTTTTCGCTCCAGCCGTCAGCCCTTCTTCGGCGGAACCTTCGGGAAGCGTGCCAAGGATTCCTTGAATCGAACGTTGAAGTTGGCATGTGGTGTTTGCTCCATCAGAGAGCCTCCATTTGCCGGGCCGTCATAAAACCATTCAAACTTTGGGCTCCCCCGGGGCTGGAGCCCTTACTTCTCGTTAGGGGCAGCCTAGAACAAATTGTTTTACGATCATCGTGCCCATACACGTGCGAACCATGCGAATTCCTTCGGCATGCAATATGGTTCCGGCGGATGGGCAAGGAATTCGGCCCGATACCCCGTTCTGGTTGGCCGGCCTGCCGGTGATGCTGGGTCTGAAGTCGCACAGGCCGACAGTGCCACTTATTGCACCAGGCAGCAGGCAGCAGGCAATCCAATTATTTATGGGCCTTTTGCGCGCACTGCTAGGCTACTCCACGGCATTGCTTAGGGTCGGTCAGTAGAAGTAGTAAAGATGTTTTGGTTACGGTCCCGTGGAACGAAAATCAATTTCTAAACGCCAACCTTCGCATATTAGCCCGTCTAGAGTCTAGGGACCGGGGAACGGGGAATGGAGTTTAAAGCTTCTTTGCCCACCGTTTCGCTTGGAAAGCAATCGGTCCAATTTGCCCCGCGGACTGACTCCTTCGTTCCACTGGAAGTTGCGCCGAACCAGTGGAGCCTCTGGCGGCCCGCTCCGCCGATCGCAATCGCGTCTTCCCGGCAGGTCCTAATGCCGAGACGACCGGCTCTCCAACACGTAATCGAAGCTCGTTTGCACGTAGGTTGGCCCCTCCGTTCGTTCTTCAGCCAAATCTACTGTCGTTTTGTGTTTCATAATTACAAATCCCTCCGGGAGGAGTGCCGCAGGCCTGCTGGCAGTGGCCCGACCGTGTGTGGCAGCAGATTGTGAGTTGGATACGCACTTTAATTCCTCCATCTTGGTGCAACGTTGCCCACTTGCCCAGGCTGACAGTCCGCTTCCTACCTTCTAAGCTGGTCTCATTATTACGCTCGATTTCAAGTATGACGGCTACGGCTTCTCCGGCGGTCAGGTTTGGCTGGTTCCACTGTTCTCGTCCCGTGCTACCCGTGGTATTTCGCTACTGCCGCTTCTACGTAGGCATCGAACGCAAACCTGCCCATGGTGGTTTTGCGCCTAGTTAGGGAACAAGAACGGCTGCACGCTTCAAGTTTGCGTCCCGTTCCTCGTTGCTGGGGTGTGCAGCGCCCCAACCGGTGTCGCAGGTCGAATCGCTGACTGCTATTTAGTTCCCCGGCTCCCGGGGTAGCGTTGTGGGTAGAGCGAGGTCTCGAGATCACAGATTCCGCTCATTGATCGCGATTTCATGTCGATCAACACGACGGACACTGCGGAAATCCATTTCAGGCGGCAGCCACACTAAACCTGGCTTGTCTGTGTTGGGGAGAGTTCGCGCTTTTTCCTTTTTTCGCGTTCGACTCAACTCCGTGGATATGCCGCCTGCCTCGAGAACCTTTTCGAGACTCGCGCCGTGGTGGTCCCTCCAAATTCGGTTGCCAATTCGTGCGTTAATATGCACCACTCCGTGGAGCCGACTGCTCTCCCTCGTTGTTTTATGCGTTTGCTGCTCTTGAAAGTGATCTCAAGGTTTCAGGAAGAACCACTTCATTCTCCGGCCCCCGGAGTGTGTCTTGCCCCAAAATTTGACGCGTTATACGGACAGAGACTCTCCAGGACGGCCGAGAAGAAGGTCTCTTTGTGAAAGGTTCAATCGTCGCTGAGCAGAGCAGACAATCTTGGCTCTAGAAAGGGTTTCTGCTGCTCCTCCTCCTCCAGCTTCTCCGAACGCGACGACGCGCTTCAACGCCTCCGTACGGGGCAAGAAAATTTCCATCCCAACGATTGATGCGTGGGGTCATACAGACACACAGCTCGTACGCGGAAATCAGTCAGAGCAAACTGCAGTCTGAAAGGAAGAGACCGCCGGTGACTCACAGCCGGGGCGGTGTTGTAGAGCAGGAAATGGTGAACTGTCTCGACTCCTGCCGGCACTGCTGTCCCCGGAGCGGGCCCAACGATGAATCAAAGGATTGTATGAGGCTTATGTAACACTGCTTTGGTCGTTCCCTGCTGCATCCGGACGGAATTTAGTTCGATTAGATTCCGTTTTATTCAGATGCGGGGCTGAAAGTCGCTCCGGTTCGGCAATGAACTGTGGCATTAGAATGAACGATCGTTCGACGTGGAGAAACTCTCTCATTTTCCGTCAAACGATAAACTGAGATTTTTAAAGACCATAAAAGTATTATCATCGCCTTAAAAGGTTTGGGTAAGATTTGGGAGACAGTGCGCTGCTTTTGATTTCTAAAAAATGTGTGATAATTGAGACATTCCCGAGGCCTTTATTTCCCTGGCTCATTAGTAATATTTACAAAGGGGAATGTCGGTTTGCTATGGTCGTTTCCGTTGTCGGGAGCCGGCGGCAATAGAAGGTTATAAATATTTAATGATCGAATGCGGAGCAAATCCCATTAACACTCTCTCGGTCCCTTGAAATAATGGTACAGGGTAATGAATTATGCGCCGAAAAGGGGACCATCAGAACGTATCATGTTACGGTAACGAGTGGCAAGTGCCTTTGTGTGTCTTTTATTTGGCGAAGGGGAATGTATGAAGCCCCTATGAAGTTTCCAACGAAGAGGGAGCAATTCAGGATGTGATTGCCATTTCATAAGAATAATTTGAATATACACTGCTTTATAATCTTTAAGCGGAAACAATCCAATGAACTGCCCCATCTTCCAAAGGGAATTCTGATATCTTTTTGAGACCACTTGTAACACTCTTCCCGGTCTCGAGGGCACACTAGAGCGGTCTGGATTGACCATGGCCTGGTTAGCGTCCACCAGAAGTGAGTCACCGTTTCGAATCTTCGACCAACCGGGTTTACTCTTAGACCTGGTCCATTAGCCGGCGTTTCAAGGATTGGCAAATATTTCTTCTCGACAGTATTTCGCTTCGCCGTTGCAGATAATCTTGGTGATGGGCAGCATCTCACCCTACGATGCCTCCCATTGTCTGTGTCTGTACTCCGTGGCCAGTGTAAGCCGATACTCTCTAATTGATTCCACTCTGGCCCAGCATCTATTAACCTCTTCATCTTGCGGTACCTCTCGGTGGTCTCCCGATCCAATGGGCCACACAACACGGCTTGACCGAGCTTGTTTGCCTCATCTGCGGGTGTTAATTGAGAAAATTTTCACCAGCGAGTGTCCGACGGCGCAGCATTCCTTACGGCAACACGCTCACTGGATGACCAGAACATGTCTGGAGTATGGATAGCGCAAGAAATCAGTTCCTTTCTGTTATCAACCTCATTTTTTTCGGGCACCGGTAACGATCGGGCTTGGTTTGACTCTGGGCTCTGGAGATAACTCACCGTGAGGAAACTAGTTTGTTTTTCGGCATTGTTCACGCCAGAAGATGGTCTCGGTGTGAAAAGAGGCACACCGAAAGATCACGTTAAAACCAGGAAATCGGGAGTTCCTAGAACAAGAATAGGAGACCGCGCGCCGAGACCTTCGATCTGTGCCCTCACAGAGAACGACTTGTCACACCTTTCGCATAGTGTCTTCGTTTATGCTTTCTCGGTCGGACCGTGGCGGAGATAGAGCGTTACTTCCAGAGACAGCATCTCTTTGTCGTCACAACAGCACCGATGAGTTATGGCGGTTGGAGTTGTCACGTCTTGCAGCGAGCTAAAAAGACATGGGCGACGATGAGTAGGCATTCGATTGGTGACCTCCGGTTCTTGCTGGCTTCATCCTGGACGTTCGAAACAATTGCCTTACGCGCCGCGAGATCGGATGTGTAGAGTCTGCTCTTGTGGCCAACGCATGGCGACTTTTTATTATTTGCTCTCAGCGCCCAGCCTTCTCAAGACTCTTCCAGTGGGAAGGTGCTGCATGTAGGATGGGCTATGTTTCGGTTTTCCCTTCTCCCTATTTGCGCACAGCAAGCACACACACACACACGCGTGCAACGAGTCGCGACGACATTGAGATATTGAAGTTTTTGAAGAATTACCCCGTCAATTGTGGGCATGATGTTGCGTGCCCGGTGTCAGGTCTCTGAACACGGTGCAATGACAAAGAACGTACCGGGGAAAATTACAACCTCGAGAA
>NW_026454008.1:0-16958 GCF_943734635.1 Anopheles cruzii
TTATATAGCTTAGGTCACTTATAAATCTGTATTCTGAGCCGCCAAAATTGCTCGCTCACTCAATCATTTACTTTTTTTGAAGTTGGAAATGATTTTTGGAAATACTTTGTTGATAAGTTCTTCTTTCGCTGAGACAGAAATTCAGAGGAAATGAAATCAATCCGCTTGATTCGTCGACAGGTACTCGACCGTTACTAATAGTCAGCAATTGCTCAGACAAATCATCATCAGATGTATCGTTAAGCAATGCAACTCTCATGTTTGGAGTTTCTTCAAATAAGGCCATAGATTCTATGGTTTGAGGTAAGCGTTCATTTCGTCGGCCCGTCGGCCTTCGTTGCCCCCGCTGACAGAGCAGTTAGTAACGCTCGTCGTTGTCACGCAGTTGGCTTGGGTTCGAATCCCGGGACCGGTTGTCACGCAACCGGCCATGGTTTCGATTCCCGATACCGACGTGACAGGAAGGTGGTTGGTTCAGGTCCAACAATCCCGCCCGTAAAAACAAACACTTACAGAAAGCATCAGAGATTAACATTGTCTCTGGTGCAGGCTAAGACCGCTCAACGGTTATTGTCCAATAAGAAGAGAAGAACTTCATTTCGTCAGCTGATCTTGGAATTACTGGCAGTGTTTGGCGGAAATTTCAGGACAGTAAAGGGGGGTTGGAAACGCTTCATTAGCGAGAAAAAGAAGTCAACAATTGTTTGCTGTTGCGCGCTCTGTTTGTCTCGTAGTCAGTATATGAAGAAAAACACATTGTGCGTATTGTGGCTTCATTGTGACGCGATCGGATTATAAAAAGTATTCTATCTGGGGTCCTTGGATCTAAGCTACCTCCACACCAATTTTCAGCCCGATCGGTTCAGCCGTTCTCGAGTTATAAATACACAGAAAATAGCGCGGTACTCTTTTATATATATAGATTTAACAAATTTTTAATAACCCAATGAGCACCCAATTTATTTAACCAATTTTTAATAACCCAATGAGCACCAGCCACTGTTACTTATTACTTATTGTTACTATTGTTGACGAATTTCTTCTGACTTCTTCTGACCATTGAAGAACTGAAAGCTAACATCACAGCCCGAAATCTTGTCAGATACACTGCAAAATGCCCAAAAAGGGCGGTCATTATCAATAATAACAGCATTCTATACCCTAAATAAATCATGTTCATTTGTCTAAATCGACTGCAAAATGGCGAATTGGTCCTGTCACTATGATGCACCCTGTATTTTTTCCGATACAGATACTATTGATGATTTCATACTGTTTGATACTGAAACGTTATAAACTTTGTATTGCTAAACCAAGTTGTAGAAAAATAATGTGCGATGAATTTAAAATGTTTCAAGTTCATACACAACAAGAACTCAATTAGCATAATTCACAGATTATTTATACCCTGTGGTTTGAAGGTTGTTGACCACCAGCAACTTAGAGAGCCAAATGTATTTTGCCTGTGTGCCATGCTGTATTCTCTGATGCACAACGTCTGGCCCATCTGTCCGTGTTGTAAAGGGTTGATCACCTTCCGGCAACAAAACAGTGTGCATGAGTTGGGGGTGACGCGGTATTTATTATTCAAATACTAGAATTTTCATTGTTTCATTGTAAGCGTACTCTGGACCATAATGAAAGGGGAAGACATTGAACTTGAACCTGTTCGTCATACGTGCCATAATTGGTCAACAATTGCTTATGCTACAATGCTAGCTAGTGGTAAAGTCGAAATAAATACAATTTTCATTTTCAACATCAGGCTAGAGAGAGACTTTGCTATGGCACAACTTTTACATGACATGTATATTCTGTTAGAATCATCAAGCAAAATTTTCTTTTTGGATTTATACACTCTGTCAAAGTTCTATAGCCGCACCCACGTTTTTAACGTATCTTCCAAACCGTCTTTCCGATTCAACTTCTGGTTTTGGGACTTTTTTAAGTAGGGTTTTAAGTAGTAGTTTTTTAAGTTTAAAATTATGAATAAGACCATTTGGTTGGATTGAAGTTTTATGATTTCTAGCCTTTTTCGACCAAATACGTTTATTTAGCACTGTCAAGCTTCTATAGCCGCGCTTTGAGTTTTGCTTCCGAGAGTAGTTTTCATCACGAGTTTTGCAAGTGAATTACTTAAATATGTCAAAAGGAAGTGTTCTAAGTGGAAAAGAAAAAGGATTGATAGAGGCAAATAGTCTGGAGGGTGTTGCTATTCGAGAAATGGTTCGAAGAGTAAAGAGATCCAATAAAGTGATCGGTAATTAGTTAAAAGATCCTAAACGGTATGCAACTGTGCAATGTACTCCGAGAAAAATCAAGATGTCGATGAGAACCAACTGGAACATTGTTAAATTGGCGTTAAATGCGACAATATCGCAATCAAAAATCAAATCTACCCTGGATCTGCTAGTGAGCAGGGAAGCTATTCGCAAGGTTTTGCAAAACAGCCCGAATATAACTCGAGCAAAAATGATCAAGGCACCAAATCCAAGCCTACTACACCAATAAAAACGTGTAGAATTTGCTAAACTGAACATAGAACGTCGGTGGGACATGGTATCTTTGGGTTTTCTTCTGCTTTTTCAAGAGCATATTTTGCATCAAAAGAACCAATTCCGTTTTCTGGTTTTTTAGTGTAGGTGATCTTTTCTGATGTGTTCGATTCCCATGGTTTCGATTCCCGATACCGGCGTGACAGGGGGGTTGGCGCGGGGCTAACAATCCCGCCCGTAAAAAAATTAAAATGTTACAGAGAGCATCAGAGATTAACATTGTCTCTGGTGCAGGCCAAGACTGCTCAGCGGTTGTAGCGCCAAAGAAGAAGAAGAAGAAGATCTTTTCTGATGAAAAAAAGGTTAATTCGGATGGGCTTGATGGTCTAACAGACTACTGACGAGATTTACGTAAAGATCCGGAGTACTTCTCCACCCGTAACTTTGGAGGAGGATCTCTGATGGTGTGGCTTGGGTTTTGCTCTGCAGGCAAGCTCAATCTGGCTTTTACATCTTGTAAAATGGACTCTAACGATTACATCTAGATTCTAGAAGACTGCCTGATCTCGTTTAGATATCCAGATAATGGCTGTCGGGCTCTATTCTCTTTTTACCCTGATAGTTTATTTCTATTCCTTCAAAACGAACACAACAATCTGCACGTTACAAAACAGCTTGGGCCCATATCATGAAACCGATTTTGCACCGATAATTTAATCTTTTGTATTTAAAAATGTAACAGACAACAATATTATCTAACAGAGCTTTGCGGATGCTATGCTCATGCGCGGTCAACAGGAAGTATTTTCCATATTGGGAACGGCATATCAAAAACGCCGATACGTTGAGAGAACGAGCGTATTCCAGAGCGCACGAAATGAGGCTGCGAAATTTATATTATTGTAACTGAAATTGCACAGAGCGACGACGAGCTGCATTGCAATTGGTGGTCAAGGTACGACGATGCAAAGCAACGAACATAGTGTCAACCGGACCCAGCCCAATAAATGTTGGCTCAGGGAGTTTGAGGCATATTAACGTAAAAGAAGTCTTACGATATCCGTTCTCTTTTGTCAACTAATTCGTAGTGGTGGTGTCTCAACGATCACTTCTTAGGTTTTGCCTTTCACTTTTCGAATGTTGGGCTGGTCGCTAAACTATTGAAAACGGCTGAAGCTAGCGAGGTTCTTTCGAAAGGAATGGCGAATGAAGGCCGAAGAATCTCTACCCTGTAGAACGCGCCCAAGGAACCGTCGCTTTGTTAGGTGTTCGACTTCCCCGAGCATAATAACCGAGAAGAATAAAAGCATCAATGAGCCGAACGAATGGAATTGAGGAAACCATCATAAAAACTGCAACATCATGAAATGCATGCACTACCAACAACGCAGGTTAGCAGGAAAGTTAGATAATTACTGAGTACTTTGAAAGTTTTCTAGTGTCCTCATAACACGCAATGTTACTTCCAGGGACTTAACGTATACTATAATACTGCATGTCATTGATCACTGATCGTTCAGAAAACAAACTGCACTCCATCATCCAGCAATGAAAGGTGTTTCACATTTAAAATCAAACTGTTATTTTGATGATATATAAATGCGAAGCGGAGAGAAAATGCTGCGTATTGATAAAAAGCCCGGTCCGTTCTTCTAAGATTAAAAAAAAAGTATTAGATCTTCACGATCAGAACTACGAATCATGCATCAAAAGTTCTTAAACAGTTGAGACTGCGTATTACCAGTCAAAATAGTTTGAATCGAAAAACGTCAAAATATATAACATTGGAAAAATGTGCACAAAATAACTAAATATAAGTTGGAAGCTGATTTAAATTTGTAGCAAACCAAAGCAGACCTGTCCTCAACCGCACCAAGCATTCAAACGTGTTTAAACTCAAGGTGATCTAAAAGATGAACAAAGAGAATACCAAAAAACAGCCGTGGTAGCCGTTGCTGTACAGACAACAGTCTGAAGAGAGAAATCATGGTGCGTATTTACCGGAATCGGTGCCAGTTTTACAAACCTGTCGTTTGTTTACTGCATGAACTTTGAGGTAGCAACCCAATCGCTGCCAATCAACCTCAATGTGTTGAGTGGCTCCGTCTGCCGCAACTTATAACCTTTATAGTCGAAACATGATGAGATTCGAGGCAAGGTATTAAAGGCGAGGCAACTGCTAGAGAAGAAATACACAATCATGTTTTGCACAAGTTTCACAAACATCGGCCAAGTACAGGCTTGTTTGAAACTGCCTATGTTGCATCAACGCAACAATAAACAATTACAGGAAATTACTTGCATAGCTTAGCGGGTCGTAATAACTGCATGTACATTGTATCTGTAAAATTCGAAAATTTAATTTTAATCCTTAGACTTGAATTAGAATTGAAAAAAGTAACCAACCAAGTAACCAAGTAACCAAAGTAACTTGAAATAAAACAAAAAAAATATAGTCATTATGCTCAACCATTGTAAAATATTCGTACTTATTTTTTGACATTTCCATATAAAAACCCTTATATTTTTTTATGTTTTCTAAATACAGCTATCAAATTTTGTCATCGGCAGTCAACACCCTGGTACAAATAAATAAAACTTGTCACATTAACATCATATCTGTTCATCATTTTTATTGGTATTTCTCGGAAAAACTATCCTTATTTTTATTTAATTATAACAGTAAATTAAATTATACTTTATATAATGACACATGCTTCATGTTTTTTTCTGTCTTTCCCTCAAATTATTTTATATTCACTCGACTGTAGAAATTAACACTTTAATTATCAAAGGAAGCCATTCAGATTGTTCCGAAACCAAAACGTTAAAATTTCGTCGTCGTTCAAAGAACATAATCGCGCAACGTCGATTCTCCGCAGCATTTATATATATTTGTCTAAGCAAAAAACTATTTGCAAATTTCAATCATGTCAAAAATTTACAAGCCATTGTACAAATAAAATAAATCTCGGTAACATTGGACCATGCGGATTGAAGTTTTTTTCAAATACGATTTGCATCTTATGATTAATTTTAAATTCATATTTTCTGCATCCTCTTCTGCAAATTCAAAAATACGATACAATATTGCATCCGTATGACGTCTACAGTATAACATTGACGAACGTGCTTCTGCTTTCGTGTTTCTTTCCGTTGGTAGGTGAGTTTATGGTTTCCGCTCAACAAATGTTTTGCCACTATTAATCAAATTTTGTTAATTCTTTAACAAAACAAGCTTCCAGGAACATTCTTTTAAACATGACAGAAATAAAAAGAAATTCAAATAAAATCAACAAACACATGCGCCTTTATACGGATGCTCTTATATACTTTCTAGTATCTAGTTCGTAATAACTTCACATATTTTATATTTTTTCACATTTTCACAAGATTTTCAATGTAGTTTTCTTTTCACAATTGTTGGCATAGGTTGAAGAGCTAATAGAAATCTGACATCCGTGCCACTTCTTCGCTATTAACAGCGACGTCTTATGTCTGTGGGCTTTATGCTTTCTGTATATATATCCACATTTATTCATAATAGGAGATATATTTGGTTGAACCGTTTAAATCAACTGTATAATGGACTTTTCAACTAATTTCTCTCTCCTTTGTGATTCCCTTGTGTGGTGTAGAGCTTGTGTTGATCGATGTTGCTGAATGGTTCTGTTTGACATACACCAAATTCCAATGGATGTTCAAACATTGAATGCGCAGCAATCAGAATTTCCTTTTAAAACTTGTGATTATGAATGTCAGTCAGTGTGGCGCATCTTTTATGAAGTTTTGTTTAGTTTATTTATATAATTATGTATTTCATTTCTAAGCACGCGTAGAGCCGTACTTTCAAGAACTTAAACTGTTGCGATCCAGTCAATGCACTATCAGGTTTTCAACTCATATTTTCCGCACTAAAAGCGATTAATAGGAACGGAGAGACAATTGAAGTTCAGTTGGCCGGTAGAAAATATTAAATATTACACTCATTCATTCGCACAGTCGAAAACGTGGATAGTTGTTGGCATTACAACCAAAGGAATGCAAAATCTAGGATGTTCCTTGTGTTTTTGTCGTGGCCCTTTTTGTATCTATCCGGTTTATCATTCGTAAATGTGATAGTGAATGCTTATGAATTTAATACCCAGTTTTGTTTGATAAGATGATCGCGTTCGAGGTCGCAAAATAATTGATAGAAAAACTTTTATCGATGCTGCAGGAAAGAGTTATAAGTAAGAAGGTTCAAACGGTGTAACGGTTATAATAAGCTGGATTTACCGAAAAAAATGTGTTTGTCAGCAGTTCAGGTTCAGAATGTCAAAGCATTGCTTGGTCATTACGAAGTAGAGTCCAGTTTATTGTATGACTCGGAGCAAAAGAACTTTCAAGTTAGTTTCAATAGTACAGCACTTTAAAGCCCACTCGATTATTGTTTGTATTTCTGCTAGTAAAGAACTTCTAAAAAAAAATGTTTGATTGTATTTACCAATGACTTGAAATAAGTTGTACCAGTATTCTATTTTTCTGTTTATGTCTTTAAGCAACTTCTTTCCGATCAAGTACAATTCAGTTTGAGCATCTTTTATGTGATCACATTTCAGTGCATTATCTGTTGAAATTTCTGTCCTTTAATGTTAAAACATTCAGCGTGAGTTCATGGCTATTTCTGTACATCTATGCTATGCAAGAAGTTTAATGTATTATTCTCATTTTATTGGTGCAAGCATAAACAAAGGAGATAGTTGAATTGAAGCGGAAATAGGGGTAATGAAGCATACACTAAAACTAGCAATTAAACAACCTAATAACTTAACAATGTGGCAAATAGTTGTTTCGATCAGGTGTGTAGTTTAAAACATATTATCAATTACCTGAACGGTTACAGAAAATACACTGTCAATAGAATAAAGTTCAAACGATTTCTTTTGCTTCTGCCTTTTTTTAGTTCAAATTATTAGCGACTTTTTTCGATTGTATAGGCTTTTACGTCACTGTTATCTCTACAGTCTACGTAAATAGTACATTATTTGTGTTTACCCAGCTTGGCAAGACATCAACTTTCAGTTGCGCATTGATTTTGCAATAGTGTTTCATAAATTGCACGACATCATAATAAATAAACATTATAATTTGTTTGGATGTGACACATTTCATCTGTGATTAATCGTTGCTTTCCGTAACGCTATTTTCTTTAAATTTGTTATTTTTTACGTTGCATTGTCAATGTTTTGATCATTTACTTTGTATGGGGCTTGGAGCTTTGATTATGAGACTGGTTTTTCTGTGTCTTGTTTTGCAGGTGCAACGCCAGATATATCTATACTTCAGTTTTTCCGAAGCTTATGCATCAATATTACTGTCATTTTGTTTTCCAAATTCCAACGTTCACTAGTGAACATGAACATAACACAGTCAACGCGTTAACAACAGTGTTGTTGTTAATGTAGAAGAGTTTTATGCTTCAAGTTCAATCAGTCACTAATAGTTAGGGTCCCACAATCGTGGGCAATGAATTTACACGGCATGTCTGATGAACATTTGAAAAGAAAAAAACGTTTTCATTGCACCATTGCACGAACGACATTTTAGTTAAAACCTTTTCAAACGTGTTTTAGAGTCCGCCGTCATTGATTTCCGCCGATAAATTTCGTTGAAAACGTCTAAAGTGAATGTTACTTCTTTCTTCTGCAATCTTCAAAAATCCATCTTCTGAAAGTTTTCCCTACCCATTCATATGATGTGCATATTTTTTTACGTCTCCTCCAGAGCGTAATGTCTTTTGCTGTTAGACTGTAACTTTCCTCATGACTTCATTTGTTTTCTATAGTCCACTGAGCTAGTACGGTAGCATGACACTCTTCATTTTCGATTTAGTCACTTGTTTTATGATAGAATGTCACTCATTTCTCATTAACCATTCAGTATTTTGCTGCGCTATCATCTTAAAAAAATGTGAGGAGGAATAAACACAGCCATGTATCAGTAATAAGAACTTTTTGTTTTGTTGTTCCGTCTTTACTATTTTGTTTGTTAACGTGTTTTACTTACGCTTGTTTGTAGCTCCTTAATCCAAACTAATTCTGCAGATCACGCGTATCATTTTTAATCCCAATATTAGATTCCATCGTTGGATGTTTTTTTATTGTTGTTCTTATACTTCCTCCACGACATCAAACAAGTTTGGCCATTTTTCAAGGCTGGCGAAAGTGACATGGCGACATGGGGTTTAAGCCCCTGTCTCCTCAAAATTTCACTAGCCGTTAGCTAAGCCAGAGCAGGCGTTCGATATTTTGTGAGATCCTGTTCGTTGGTGCTATTTTTTACCTCGCCTTGTGATTATACTGTCGTTGAGTTGAATTGCATTTGCATAAAGCTGACTTTGCCTGCGTAACAGTATTTTGTCCAACTGATTATTTTTGCTCGTCGTCTCCATTCTCTTACATAACAACAGTCTCAATACATTTTCTCTTTACAGTTATTTACACGTTTTGGATCGCAACTTGTGCTCGAATCTTTCCACCCATCCGCATTTATCGATTAAAATGTTGTTTGTTTTCCATTCTTACAAGTCCTCCTATGCAGTAAGATACGCTCAGGGGCGGATGAAAATGTTTTGCTAAGTACATGCATTGATGCAATTGCGATGTAACTACTTGTTAGTTTCTGTTTTCCGAGCGAGTTTGTATTTTCGTTTGTGTTCCTGTTAGCTCTGTTCATTTACATTCTTCTGTTAACAATCAATGAGCCAATACTGCGCCACCATCAGAATGAAAATGGCACCGCATTAGAGATAAACAGAGCAAGCTCGGAAATTTGCCAAAAACCGTGACCTTCGTTTAGAATACACAGTTAAAAAATTCTTAATTTGCCAAGTATGACATTGCTAGGTAAGCATATTCTGAATCAGATTGTGAGGTGCAAAATGTGTTTAAAAGGCTCTGTATGTATGTATGTATCTGTATGTGTTTTATACCTCAGGACACATAGACCATTTGAATGCGTATATTAAATTCGGTGAAGGTAACACAAGACACACCAACATTGTACACCAATGAACACACTCCCGAACGAACTTCACTGTTGGGATGAATTGCTTGTTATCATAAATTAGTTGTCCTTTTGATTGCAGTAACGATTCTAGAGCACATGTAGGGCCAACGAAACCTCGCTCCAAATGGCAGAATCACAGTTCCTCATGATCATGATCATCTTTCTAGATAGTGACTGTAGACAAAAAAATGGGAGAAAAGCAAAAAGTAATTCAAAGAAATAATTTTCAGCATGTTTGTTTGCACATATTGTCACAGGTGGGTACATATCAACAGATGATATTGGCTCCAGTAGACCAATATTTATGAACCAATAAGTGAACATCGCCCTTTGTAACATAAGCCCACATCCGCACATCACATTGCTGTATTCATGGTTTCTATTTGATCATCTGTTTATTAATTCTCATTTCTCGCAATTAGATCGTTTTAAACATTTTTTTTATAAGTCTTTTTGTTTGCATTATTTTCGTCTGCCTTGCAACTCAAACAAATTATTTACCCTTTGATTGTACGGTATGTACTTTGTGAATTCTGTCGAAAAACACTTCAAAATAAAATAACTCGATTAACGGTGATCTCCTTGTTTGCAGTTTAGAGTTTTCTGACAGGGAAAGGTTGGCATCGCTAGACAAAAAGCAAGTGGCAATTTATTTATCCAGCGCAACCATCGTTATTAAAGATACGGTTACCAATAGAATTCATATTGAACGAACTGTTTTAATGTAACTCACTCAAGAAGCTCCTGATCATCGCTGTGACAACAACGCACCA
The DNA here is from genome assembly GCF_943734635.1 of Anopheles cruzii. NCBI lineage: Eukaryota > Metazoa > Arthropoda > Insecta > Diptera > Culicidae > Anopheles > Anopheles cruzii. The sequence continues at coordinate 10,319 of NW_026454008.1, forward strand.
CATGATAAAGGATCATTATTCGCTGAGGATCGATGCATCGTTTTGTAGACGATAATAATATTTTCCATCCTCGTGCAAGATCGCCAGCTTAGACGAAATATCCGCTGATCAAAGTAGTATGGGTAGGGACAGAAACTTTAGTTGCTGAACGAACTCTCCTGCACCTCGTACTGCAGACGCGACGGATGAAGAAAACGTGGGTGATGAACGAGGAGATGGTGCTAAAGACAGAAAGGAGGAAGATGATGGTACAAGTGAGGACTGCTGAAACGAAGGAGTCATCAATCCACGCATTGATCGACATGACGCAATGTGATTGCTGGATAAGGGACTTTGCACGATATTCCTGCTGTAGCAGTTGCTCTGGGATGAAGTTGACTCGGATAGTTCCGGTGCCACCGCAGAGGATTCGGTGCTGGAAATATTGACGATACTAGCATCCAGCGGCATTGGAGGCACCAATCACGTTGCGATCCAACTGTTGCAGGTGCACTGGGTATAAGGAATGATTGGGGCGTAGTAGATTCCGTTGGCGTACAGCAGTCCGGGCTGCGGAGCTAATGTTATGGCCTGGGTCTGAGCAATCGCTGCAGGTTGCTGCGCTTGCGATTGCTGCTGCGTTTGAGATGCCAATTGATGCTGCTGCTGTGTTGACTGTTGAGACTGCGGAGATGCTTGGGAAGATTGATGGCCACTAGGCGAATGAGCCTGGGAGTGATGTTGGCCAAGCAACGCCGAAGGCTGCGGAGACAGCTGTTGTGGAGATAGTGATAGTTGAGACATTTGTGTCTGCAGCTGTAGCGTTGAGTGCTGGGCACTGCCAGGCACCGGTGAGGTTGAGCTACCGGTCGGCGATGTGGTGGTGATAATGCCAGCGTTGTGCTGCTGTTGTTGGTCTCGATACAAAATTTCAATGGCAAGGGACTCGATCAGCATTAACGTTTGCCGACGCTCATGGCCCATGAGGCACACAGTCGACTGTTCAACGACGTCGAATAAATGCATCAGGTACTGGTACTGTAGATGCTCCTCGCCTTCATCGAAAAAGTGATTCTTCAGGTACGATTCCAGCTTGCTGCGTTGTTGAACGATGTCCGGAAAATCGATGAAGAATCGTGAGCACATGTACCGCTCCAAGGTTTTGATCTTCTGCGTATCTACTGGCATGTAGTTCCTCACCAGTAAATTGCAATACTTTAGAAGACCACCGCCACGGATCTCCTCCGGTTGGCGAGTAGAGATCAACTTTTTTTGCAAGTGATATAACGCCTCTTGAAAATCGCCGTATACCGACTCTCCAACGACACTCGGATAGAAGTTTTCTGTGATCATCGGCATTTCAGCGCAGTCGTAGAACATCAAGAGCGAATCTAACACGATTTGAAAGGAGTCGACGCTGAACTCGAACTGACGGCGCATTGTATCGACAAACTTAAGCTCCACGTTCTTGTGACCGGAAGAATTGCCGAGCGAGATGAGGCTCCAGCGGTCACCGTCACTGTTCACCTTCACCATCTTGCCAACGTACGCCTCCTTCAGCGAGCACTGAGTAATCTTGCGCTTCACGACACCCTCAGGCATTAGGTCGAGCAATGAGGATAGCACCGCCGACTTGACCCGATCATAGCTTCGGCTCATGCTGAAGTCGACGGCAAAGATCAGATCGAGATCATTGTATGGCTGAGGCTCAGACGCCAAAACATGACTAGCAAGGCCACCGTTCACGCGAATATCCTTCACCGTCATTCCAGCGCCTCCGGATGTAACGTCCGTTTCTAGCTTTTCGCGCACAATGTTCACCAGATCTTTCAGCTTCACCTCAAGGGTCGGAAAGTTTCCACGTCCGTGGATCGATACCGGCTCGTTCATCACGTCGTTCAGTTTCCGGACTTGCTCGAACGACAGCACCGCCAGCCGTTGTGCCGCAATGTCCAGGTTTTCATATGAAGCGCCATTCTCGGATCCGGCCGAAGAAATACAGGACGAAGATGACGAGGACGAAAACGAGGAAGATAGAGCTGATGAAGCCGACAGCGAAGCCGCCGTGGACGACGAGGAAGAGTACGCAGAAGAGATGGAGCTGTTGGATCGGGGTGACGGTGGCGGAGATACTGATCCTCCTTCAGAGTGCGCGTAACTCATCGTCGCGTAGTTGAACGTTGCTGCCGGATAACCGTGGGCACTAGTATACATCGTGGTTCCGCCATTCCGACTTGCACCGTTACAATGGGCGCTGGTACCGCTGTTTCCGTTGGAATAAGTATGCTGCTGCTGATGCGGTTGCAAATTGTAACCGTCCATGATGCGTTGAGAATAAGAGTCGGGAACTTTTAAAGTTCCGCACTGATTTAGGAAAAACGAACAAAAACATGCATGCATTGAATTAGTTGGTGGTAATATTTTCAAACTGTCATCCGTTTCTATTGGACCATCATCATTTACTACTACTGGACACCATTGGTCGATCACAAGGTTCGCTCAAGAAATTGTCAACATTGTTAAGCCAGTAAAATAAAAGTAGAGTTTAATGGGGATCAAACCTGCAAACCTTTACCGCTACCTCTTGAAGAAAAATGTTTCAAAATCGCACCAAATGCTAGTCGGGACTTGTTTTTGGAAAACCGCAGTGCTTAATATGGTTTAAAAAAATCCAAAATGGCCATTTTGACTTAACAAACAAAAGCCTCGAAGAACTCAAAAAAACGGACTTTCTGATGGAACAGAATGGTGTGATGCTTCACAAGCTTCTAAAAGCTGATGATAACGTTAATTATGATCGCTATTGAGAACAAATGATCAATTTGAACCATTTATTGATCGAAAAACGACCATAAAGCCGTTTCTCTTATCTAAAATGGAGGCGCCTGGTGGCCCGTGGCTAACACTTCCATAACCACAAAAAGCAAAACTGTTTCAGAATAGTATCAATTCACTTGGATTTGACTAATGACTAATTAGTTTACTTAAAAAGACAAAGAATTCTTTCGTCTGGGAATCCATGATTTAGCAGAGATATAGGAGAAATGTACAGGCAGCGATGGCACATACTTCGAATAAAATAGAAATTTGCATAGAAATTTTATAAACATTTTTTGTGTGTTAAAAACAGTGCACTTCTCAACGTATAGACCTAGTAATTGCACATTCGTTATCACTGTGCGTAACCCAATTCACTTCAGGTGCGCGCCACTTTCCATATGCTATATCTTCTTGCACCTTCGACCTTTACCGATACATACACGTATATGTTGGCGTTGCAAGACCATTGGCTTCCTTTTTGCCTTCCTTCATCATGAAACATCATTTGATCCTTTCAACCGTCGCCACAAACCCCCGCCTTGGATGAAGGTTGATGGATCTCAAGCGATGAACAATTTGTAAACTGTACGTAATTGGCCATCAGAGGAAATGTGTTGCCGACGTGTAGAAAAATTATCGCCAGTGCGTACGCTACGGCTATCTATCACCGATGCGCCTGCCAAGTGCCAAGGACTTTCAATGTATCATCCTAATTTTTGACAATATCCTAACTAATTTGACAGCGTTGCCAGAAAATCTTTGGCCAACCCCACTACGCACAACCATCCTGCTAACTCAAAACAGCATGTTGAGTATTGTGTAATCATCGGTCACCGAAAGCATACTAACGATGTGTGTGTAACGCTAGCAAGCATCGCTAAACATACCCTAGCAGAAGTTTTCCGACGTTTTCTGACACAAACAAAACAACCGAAAACCAATCGCCACGTTGACAGGCACCAAGAATTACAACGAATCCTCGAATTGCACTACTTCGCGTCGTCATTCGGCACGATACTAACTTTGTACACTCCCGGTTCTGCCGTATAGCGGAATCGCGCACGGTCTGAAAACGTAACTCTACAGAGGCCGGAGTGTGTGTGCCGCTTTTGCACTACTACACCGACTACTGAGTGTTCAAAGCGGCCACTTGTTAGCAAAACAGAGCTCGCTCCGATAGCGCACTTTGTCACTCATGAGTGTGCGGATTCTGCGGTAGTGCGCCCAGCCACTAGAACGGCACCCCTCCGGTACCCCTTTCCCGTCCCACCCACTAGCCGCCCACAGTGGAGCACAAAAATCCCCTAAAACGTGCAACATCTACACATCCACACGACTCAGTCGCAGTAGAACACAGCTCCCGCCATACAGATGTTGCCTCTTCGAACTATTTAATGGCGGCGACATACGCGGCTCGGTTTCGACGGTGGCCTCCACATTCCACACCGCTCCTAAAAACGATAAATGCGTCTCGTGAGCATGACCAACAACAATCGTGTTTCTTGTATCTCCTCTCCTGGTCGCTTTTCACTTTAATGTTCTCTTCTTATTTGCCACGCGTTGTTTGCTGATGGAGGCGAGCCTTTACTGCTTGTCGTGTATACCGTGGACCTATAAAGTCACATCCGGCAACCGACATTGCAACCAGCACCCAGTTATTGAACTGGGAACTGATATTAGTAATAAACAAACGATATTTTCAAGAAGGCCGGAACAGATTGTACAATCTGCAAGGAAATATCTGTGGACGAATTATCCGCGATAGCACTGAAAACTGCTGTACAAATAAATAAAGATAATATTGCAACTTGCATGAAAAAATTAAACAAATATTACACTCTAAGCCCAGTTTATTTTAGCAGCCGCCTTTAAGTTTTTATGCCTTAAAAATCACCTAATGTTTTTATTCCCCAATCAAATGGCACTAGTATTAGTTGTAATTAACTTATCACCATCATATAAACTGTCGTTGTGTAGAGTTGTTATCTGCCAGCTATGAGCGCGTTTTGTTATTGTGCAGTCAAACTGAACGGATCATCGTTTTTTTCACGTTTTGCTATGGAAGGTGGTTATACACCCGAAGAGGTGATTTTGCGGGAAATTCTGTTGTACTATTTTGAAAACAATAACTGAAATTTTTGGCAAAATCGAAGAAATCTGGAAGCTGTTAAGGGCTTTCGTGGTGCTAAGTTTTCGCTCCAGGATAACGACTGCGACTAACGACTGCATCAAATTTGGGAGCTTTCAATTACGCACTACTAGGCGAGCAACGTAACATCAAGCAATTTAACGAACACCAGTCGCCAATAACCGCACAGCAACATAATAATCGAAGCAATAAGCAACGAAGGCTGCACAGCTTTACAGCAAAGATATCCGAACGACACAGAGAGCATGAATGGATAAACTTTGTTCGAATGGCAAAATTTAAACATTGCGATGTGATGGATTCTCAAAGAGTAATGCGAACGAAACAGTAGGAACGGAAGCTGATTGGTTTGGAATTGGTAACTGTTACAAATACGACCCGGTCCGTTCTTCTGGGATTAAAAGAAAACGGTACTGTTGTACTTAGTGAGGCAAGCGAAATACTTCTGACTTTTCGCCAATTAAAATACTAATGACTAAAACGATCTTTTTGGTTCAAAAAGTATATTTATTTTTACTTTTTATAATACAGTATTTGCATAGGAACTGATTACGTGACGTAAGTAATGGCCACGTGAACAATTAACCTTCTACAAAGCGCAATGTCTCGAACTACTGGCGAAAAATGGTTATTGCATCAAAGCAGTCAATGTAACAATAACTACAAGCCACATGCGCCAAACGGTGCTGACTCAGCTTTGTACCAGCGCAATGGCCAATGAGTTAATGTGGATATGTGGAACAGTTCTTGTACATTGTTGTTGTGTTATTATAGAGACTTTGAGCGCAGGGCTTCGTTCTTGTACATGACATCGCCTCGTCTGCACATGTGAAGTATCGACTGTAGTAAAAAATTCTGGCTCAACTACAAGATCTAAACTGATCATGTTGTACGACACCATCTATACCTGAACAATCGTTTTAGAATCCCTTACATAGTTCTGGAATCTTGTGAGGTGAGTCTGCCATATGAAGTGAAGTTTAAAACCATCCTGGCAGTGCGTAAAGGTGTTATAAACATTGAGGACTAAATAGTTTGAAATATAGTTTACAACTAAGGGTTCTTTCATCGTGCTTCAAAAATAAATAAGAATCGTAACGGTAGTTTAACCACATTCTGTGTGTGTAAATGATTGATGATCCTCGCTGAACACTTCGCTATAAAAACAAAGATCGGTCTAGACAACTCTTTGATACGAATAACAGATGCGTGGTGGGAATACCTCTCATAATCATTTATGGAGCACAAACACAGCACGGACTCGTCGCGACAAAACTCTTCCACATATACGTATTCAACTTGTACTAATGCTTCTTAACAAGATTAGGCAGCACATATTTTTGCGCAGCAGAGATAAAACCCTAATTGAGATTGTCCGTTGTTTTTATTGTCCATCTAGCATCTCTTCATTAATCGAAATACATAACGCTAAGCAAATTTGCAAAATAATACATTTTTGTACAAAATATAAAAATTGTTATGCATTACTTGCACTAAATTATATGTGTATGTATGAACAACATCCAAGGTAAGCGTTAGTATTTCAAACCGAATCAATATCCACCCAATGCCGTTCCTGCCAACTGGTTTTATTATGCAACCCAGAAACCGAGCCCCCAGAACATAAAGGCACAAAAAATAGACAAGCTCTGTTTATAAAATTTGTGCACGAGGTGCCTTATTTTTAGTTTA
>NW_026454009.1:0-6866 GCF_943734635.1 Anopheles cruzii
CTTTCCGGGCGATGTTCGAACACCCGCCGTCGTCGGGTGCACTTGAGACCAGGATTTTGCGGGATTGTTGAAACGATTCCATTCCGAAAGGGCCTTCGCGCAACTGTCTGCCCAATCGATCGTATCCATATCGACGGCGGAGGAGCTATCAGGCGGCGAAAAACGATACTGCAATCAGCAAATCAACGGCCAAATCCCCGGATAATCAAAGTCCGCGGTAGCCAAGAAGTGCGCGCGATGCTCGCTACCCAGGCCCGCGACGGCATGGCCAAAATTAATTGGATGAATTTTCGGCAAATAATTAGTAAATTTATATCGCTCCCGTTCGACGACGGCCAGCCCGGCCCGGTTCCGTGCGAATTTTGAATTCCATCTCCTGCTTTTCCCCGGGGAACCGGGTTTTCAATTTGGCCGCAGTTCGGCCGAAAATCCCGTTTCCTGGGGCGCTGCCGGCTTTCCAGCCGACGGCAGATCCGCGCAGACTGGACGTAAAGTAAGGGAAATTAATTAAAATCACAAACCCTGTTTCGGGGAAGCAGATTCCCGAAATTACATTTCCATCGGATACCGCCTATCGGGCGGGACTTTTATCGCAAGAAAAGCCCTCGAGTTCGAGTACCGGTCGGCCGGCCCGCCGCGTGGTGTGAGCATCGATCTGGCTCCATAACCAATCCGTTGCGATGGCACGAGTTCAATAGGACCTTTGGATAGCAAAACAAATTATTTTGAATATTCTCTAAGATCGTTTATTTGAACCCTTGTTTTGACTCTATGCTCTTGTCGTTCTATGTCGTTCTAAATCGATTCTTTCATGGACTTGTTTTCTTCAAATCATTATGTAAAATTTTCCAAAGAGTGTCCTTTTTACACGAACTTTTTCCACTTTCGGGCCTTTCATCGTCTTCCAAGTCCTCACGATTCTCCTGTAATCGTTTATCGTCCACATAAAAACTCTGGGTCTACTAGTGCACTCAATACCAGAAACGTGTAACAAATTGTACATGTTTTATTAAGTTAAAAAAAATATTTGCTCTTTGTTCCTTTGTTTACTTTTGTAACAAACGCCATAAATCTACTGACAGATAAACGCCCATAACTTTTTAATCTGTCGTCTGATTTGCATGAAATGGGATCCGTTTGAAAGAGGAAGAACGTAGCCTTCAGGCTATGGTACTAACTAATAGATGGCACTACATTTTGTATTTAAAAAATCTCGTTCTTAAGCGTCCTGAAGGTCCTTAAGATTCGTTAAAGCCGTTTTTCTTTAAAGCCTTTTCATAAAGCCTTTATTCTTATTCATTTGTCTTTCTATCAAAACCAGTCGTTGTGTCTTTTTTCGACATTAAACTCTAGCGTTTTCTTAGCGTATTCAAATGTTTTAATATCCTTAGAAATTAGTTGCTGTATTCAACCTTTATGTGGTTTATAAACTAGTTATCATTTTGAAAGTTCGAATATAAGTTAAGAGCAATCAAATGCGGTATTACTTTATAGGAGGTGTGTAAGGGTTTTCTTTTTGTATTTATCAAACATTCGAGTAACAATGATCTATAAAATAATTGATTGAAACTGTTTTTTGTGGTTCATTGGAAAAATAGTCCAAGGAGATTTGTAATCATTTTTAATCGCGCAACTGGCCTCTTCTGGTCTTGCTAATCAAAGCGTAAATCAAATGTTCTGTACGGCGGCAATTTCTTAGCGAAAAATGATCTGGTCGAGGGCAGTCAGTACCATTGGTTTGTTAGCACTTTGGATTTCAAATAACGTCACAAATAAAAGTCTTGGTGGTGTCAAATCTAGTGATTTCGGTGGCCAAGCTAAATCGGCATTTTTCGATGTTTAGCTTAACAATTTCAGCGCGATCTTTGGATGCGTACTGTTCCTTGGTTAAAATTGTATCAAAATTATGCTTCCAACTAAAGAATGTATTGTACAGCTCAAGTGTTATTGATAATTTTTTCCGCACGATTATGGGCTTCATTGTGCTTTAACCAAAACGATTCGCTGCACCAAAAGAGTACTAAATCATAAGAAATAATTCAAATGCTCATAAAACGCACACTCAAAGCCACGAATTTGCTAACACCAACCTGTAGACGATCGGAATGATATATTGCACTGCCAATGGCTTCACTTCTTCACATTCCGAAGGCATCTAAACTCCGCCCTAGAGCAGCAAGGCTCCCAAGGAAGATTCCTTTTCCCCGAGCCGACGGAACGCTATGCTGGTAGGGCTTTCGATGGGGCCACTTGTACCGAGCGCACATCTCGCCTCACATGATACTCACGCCTGCACATTGTACTCGCGTGATGTTTTATTGGCCTCACCACTCGGGCCTGTGTGTAAGAGATTGTTTGTTTCCCGTGCTGAATAGCCGCACGCCACGCACGAAGGAGGCGCACATTCAACATGATAATGGCGCAAAAAGCAGTGCTTTACACACAGAGCCCCGCAATTCATTAGACGCGCCTGGCTCGGCTCGGCTCGGCTCGGCGTTCGCTTTTCTTCTCCATTAAGTTTGATGCCTTCATCTAAATTTTTAATGCTGCTGCCACGGAGATGCAACAGCCCGGCGTGGTAGAGGCCGTGAACCTTGATCGTGAACCTCGAACCCGGCCACGAGTTAACGTCCCCGGCACGGCCATAGACAACAAAAGCGGGCAGCCGGAATGCAACGGAAGTCACCCGGAGTTCGCCATGTCTGGCCGCTTCAGACATTAAGCCTTACGGACCTAATGGCCACCAGCCGGGCGGGTGGTAATCGCATCGCATCGGAAGTGTGCTGCTCGGTGGCCTTCGGTCCGACAGGACGATAGGCACCACCGACACAGGGCGCTCTCTGGTGGAAGCCATAAATTTGTGCCCCGACATTACTGCATGATGCATGTGTGCGCGGGACTTGGGAAGCAACGGAAAAAACATTCCACCCTGCCCGGGTCCGCTCATTTAACCCGCCTGCGGTGCGCGATTATCCTGGCGAAGAATGGCTGCGAAGAAGTGAACGTATTAGCGCCCGTGAGGCGCGCGGCCCCTGGATGTGTGTGCGATCGTGAAAGATTTATATGCTCTTAAAAGTTTTCAAATTTATGGTTCAACGCAGACACGCGGCTTATGAGCAGTGGTTCTCCACAGTGATGCGCGCGCCCGAAAGCCAAAAGCCAGCCAGGAGGTTTTACACAAATTAATGCGCCTGAGAGCTTGGTGGCCGACGCAGTCACGATAGTAAACCCAGCCGAGGGCTTGTAAAGCTTCACCGTAAGCAATAATTGGTTTATGTGGGTTGCAAGACTTGTTATTGACTCACGAGAGCTAATGACGCTTGGAAAAGACTGGGATTAAGGCTATGATAATTGAATATAATATCTGTTTTATTTGTTTGCGATGTGCCGGTCCATCTGCTTGAAGCGTGGCCGGTGATGGACCTAAATCCCCCGAAACTACTACAAGAAACTGGAATGAACTGGCTGATGAAGCTTTCTTCTTATTGATTGTGAAAACGGACACCACGGAAGGTACCACGGAGACTCGAGAGAAACTCACATTGCTTGACATGATTTCAGCTTTCTGCGAACTGTTGCGAAATCGGTCAGGTTTACCGGGGAGGCTGTTACAGCCAGCGCTGTCATCGCAGGAGAACCTGCCGAGCTGCCACAGCCCGAGGCTACAACAATCTCTTTTCGCAGTGCTGCGTCCCGGTTTCGGACGGGTGTCAAAAGTAGCTCTTCATCGACATTTCTGACAACTTCCGAGTCTCGCAGCCCAATCGAACGCACGCTGGTCCGATTGGTCACGTTCGACACCCAGAGTAAAGCGTCATCAAAACGCACGAATCAAAGCCACACGTAGTTTGGAATGTGCGCCTTCCTTCGACTTTCACTGCCCCGGGGATTAGTGATTACGTGCGGGATTAGGTGATGTCCGGTAAAACCTGCTGACCGACAGTGCCCGTGCCAGAATGACATAAAAGGATGTCACCGATCGACTGTACCTGCCCCCGGCGGAAGGTGTTTTGGGTCTTGGGAAAAAAGAGAAAAACTTCGAACAAAACTCAACGAGTGTCCGCCAAAATGTCCGCCAAGGGATTCGTGCTCTCACCGTTGTCGCTGAAATTTCCATACAATGGCCACCATCCCGGGACGGTTGGTTGGACGATGATGCACCCGGTTGGATTCGAAGCCCCGCTTTTTGCGACATCTCCGGCGCGGAATTGCATTTCATCGGCCATTGACCGCCCGCCCCACGGGACTCAGGGGCGCGTTGTGAAATGGTGTTCGTCCTGACCATAAAACCAATTACCTCATTTTTCTTTACACCAGTTGGCGGTCGGCGGTCGACTGGACCTCCTTACCCCTGACCAGGACACGATGTCGGCGGAATGGTGCCTCGAGGCCAACCGTCGTCCGCGGATCGTCGTCCCGTTAATTGCATTCCTTTCTGGCAGCGAGCGCGGCCACCGCTTTGCATACGGGGCGGCCGGCGCGGCGCAGAACATAAACCATGCGTGGAACGGGATTTTTTTGGGCCACTCTGATGGACTGCACCTAAAATGAGCAAAGGAACGCGAACACGGGAAGGATACGAAGGAATTAAATGCTGTGACGGGCGTCTGTTGTCCGGCTGCAACCTGCAGGTTGCATCTCTTTGCGTGCCGTCCCGAAGGGCTCGGTGAAATGCGAACCCCTCGAAACGACACCTCTCATTATGGGGCATTCGTGAGTTTTTGTTTGGATTCGCTTTGACTCTGCCGCTGACCGGGGGGAAATCATTTATCACTCACCATTAACAGTCTCTCTCAGTGGTGATGGTTTTGAAAAGTTGTATAACAGGCAACATTTTACTTACGATCAATTTTTCGATATAAAACGAAGAATTACAATCTCCACGACTTACATATTACTATGAAAAGAGTGAAAAACTAGTCCAAAAACAGTAGAAATTGAACAGTGGAGTTGAATGATTTACACTCTCAAATCTTGCCTCAAATTTAATTTAGTGATTTGTTTAAACTGTAGTCAAATTTTTGTTTTATTTTAGCTCAAATTTAGTGATTTGTTGAGGAAGCATTCATTTAAGTCCAGCATTCATAGAGAACAAAGTTTTGTTTAATCATTTAAAATTAAGCATTAAGTAGTATTTTAGTCCTAATTTTTCTGAGTGCTTTTTCTGAGAGAAGAATTTTCTTAAGGTGTGCGAGAGTTCATAAGATGCATTCACCAAAAACAATTCTAATAGTTGATCAGAAAGGAAGGGACCTCGATAAACTGACTTCCAACACACTTGAGTGCTGGTCTTCCCAACATTCGGGCTGCATCAGTGGTGTTCCTCTCAAAACATAAAAGACTGCGGGCTTTTGGTCCTCTCGTGATTCCCGCGTCTCGGGACACAGCATTCCAACGCACGAGAAGCATTCCGAAGTCGACAGCGAGAACGCGATTGAATCTCGGGCCGGCCGCTCCTGGTGATGTGGCAGGTTTCGAGTCCGTACGGTAGCTCAACCACTCCCCACCAGTTGGTCACGGTTGGTCTCGCATCTTCGAACGTGTAATTTATCTTGGTCCAATTCCGGCTGTACCGAAATCCGATGCGTCTGACACAAATATTTGGCCGGTCCTCCTCGGGGTCCGAAGAACTTTAATAATACACCGACCAGAGCCGGAGACAGGAGTTTTCCTGGAACGCATTCCTGGAAGCCCGCCGGAACGGACTCCGGCCCTTTTTTCATGTGTCTGATCATTTAGCAGCACGCACTTCGCAGATTGAGATAGGAATCGGTAGGACCGCAGCCATATTCCGGCCCTTGGGCTGGAAAACGGAACGGCTCACGATTGGGTGGAATTTTATCGATGCGAAACGCGGTTACAGTTTTCGGGTCCCAACGTTTCCGGAGCGGCGGGCGACAGTTTTGGACAGTTCCGGCATCAGTTGGCAAATTTTCACCGCAAAACGTGCGCATAAGCTTTCGGGGATCGTAAAAGCCGCCGCGTGGCCCACACGAAAGGATGCCACGACTCTGGGGCGCACCATATGCTCGGTGGGCGCCCTCGCGGTGTTGGGTTGTCATGAATTTTCAAATTATGCCATTCAAATGTAGATTACACAACCGGAGCCAGCGGGGCACGAGCAGCCGGCCAAATCGCTGCGCCGCCATTAAAGCGTGATCGTGTCCCTTTCGGCAGACAAGACTTCATTGCGACTCCGTCCCGCTTTAAGACGATCAAGCCAGCGAAAGGTTTTCCCAGCTCACGTTGCATCCAATCTTTCCAACAACCTATTGGACTTTCTTTCTTAAAGCCGCCCAGAAAGTGAGAAACTATTTGATGTTCTTAATTTAAATAGAAGACTCCATCGGCGAGATTCATCAGCAGCAAACGGGGCACGGATCACCACCGATTCAGGGGTTCAAAGGGGCAAAACAAATCGTTGACCCCGGAGCCGTTCTATAGCCTAACCCGTCACGGCTTTCAGGGCCCCGTGACGGCCAACGCTTCCAAGAAGAAGCCATCCACGACAAATCCTCCCAAAGGTCCCATTTCATGCAAAGCAGCTCCTGGGATGTGGCAGCTCTGCTAGGCACAGAGAAGAAGAGGAGAAAGAAAAGCAAAACCAAAGTCCCCAGTGACGCCTCTGCTGCTGCTGGTGGCTGGTGCGTTGATAGTTATCTTGCGCCTTGGAATACAAATTCCCGTCCCGTCGCTGCCCTTAAAGCCTCCCGAGACGCAATGCTCCCGAGACGAGCACCGTTCGCCTGTTTTTTTCTCCGCTCGAACCCGAACTCTGCCAAGACGTGGCCAAACCGGGGGTGTCGGACTCCCATATGCCGGTCGGTGGCGTTGACTGTCTGTTGACTGGTGTTAATATTTTACGC
>NW_026454009.1:7366-10797 GCF_943734635.1 Anopheles cruzii
GAAGCATCACTATGCAAACATTATGCGGATCAGCGTGTTTGGGTTTATGGCTCGCTTTTCGCGAACCGGGAACGGCTCAGCAAATAACTCGCTGTCAGAAACTTCTAGGCTTTGTTTTCGGCTTTCGGAGTGAGTGAGTAGCGCGTGTGTAGGGGCCTGGGGCGTCTATCATGTCAATGTAAACCTTCAAATGCCTATCAAGCGGCGCGTCTATCAAGTGGGTGTAAATATTTAATTAGTTTATCTAAACATCTAGTATCGCCAGCTAGCAGCTATTTAAGGATCCTGCTTTCAATCACGGGATTCACTTTGCACGATACTCGTCTTTGGTGTGGCTATAATGTTGGCTGTTGTCTTGATAGTTAACCAAATGCGTTGTTTAACTTATGACAATCGCACTTTAAAATATATAAGGATGGCTAAAAAGAAATTCATTTGTTTTGCAAGTATTTCGAACCAATATTTTAGATATTTCCAATTGTCCAGCTTAGGTCAAATATGCACTGTTTTATTGCATAATTTGTTGGCATTTTTATGATAGCTTTATAATGCTTCTCTCATATAAATCTTGGTCGTTATTGGTAAAAAACTCTAGTAATCTTTTCTTGGTCACAATCTTTTACATCAAAAATACCTGAAGTGGGTCGACGAAACCAAAATTTCTCGTAACTAGCATTTTTGCCAGCGTTTTTTAAGTGTAAAGTATCGGCTTTAAAACGAGCCTCGACTTGAAACTATACGATCGGTCGAGATATCGATCACTAAAGACATCTATCGAGAAAATAATGGATCTCTTTTTAGTCAATCTTATATTAAAAAATATAAATAATTAACTGTCTTTTTAACATTTTGAACAATCAATTCACTGTTTTCTAAATTGCCTCTTTCGTTTCCATTTTACAGCCAGTCTCCGGAGCGAAGCTACAGACAGTCCATCGGCACTCCTGATCATCGCAAGGTAAACCTTTAATTTAAATTCCACATAACACCAGGCCCGGCAGGGACCATACCGGCCTGGCTCACTCCCTTCGAACACTTCGAACACGGCTTCGGTGGGCCGAAACATCCACATTAGCGGATCGACAGCTTACAAATTAGCCGCGTCCGTCCGGGGCCACCCCACACGGCGTATCGATGACCCTTTGGGCGCTCCTCCACACACTCTTTAATCAGTATAAATGATAAATAATGATCATCAATTGATTTACATGCAACCGAACCGCACCGGTGCAGCTGCAGCACTTCACCGCAAGTCGATTGGAAGTAATTGAAACGCGCAGCTCCCTCTTTCGACCGACCGAGTGTTAATGCATTTCGAATTAAATCGAGTGCGTGTCGTCGGCGGTGGCTCACCCAGAAGTCAACGCACCGGTCCCGGGCTGGCTGTTGATTTTTCGCGGCCAGTAACGCCTGTGTTTTCGAACTCGAACCCGCAGAGCGCATCTTCGGCGCACGGGCACGGGTGATGGAGATCGCATTAATTATGCTAATGGCGCCGGGTGGTCCGCCCTCCCGGTGCCCGTTATAAATACATTGATTATTATTGCTAGAATATTTGCATAAATTTTGCCATCATGGCCAGGCAGAACCCGCCGCCCAGCTCGATCGGGAAATGAATCCATTTTCCGCGGCTTAGTATGCGCGTTTGCTGTCTCTAACGCGCGACTGCAAAAGGTGGCACTAAATTTTAATTATTCCTGGCCCGGGCGGGGCGGCAACATTGACGCTTTTTGCATAATTACGCATGTCGAAATGTGTATATTTTATCGGCTTCATTCGAGAGCAGGGTGTCATAATTCATTGCGCGTCACTTTTCTCGCGCGTCACGCCACGAGCAGCGTGTTCGGGGTTTTTAGTCATCGAGCATAAAATATTTATCATCCAAAATGTGGTGCCAATGTCGAGTGTTTTTTTTTGTCCGGAGTTCAGTTGCGAAGCAATAATAAGTAAGCGAGGCCGCAACCTCCGGTCGCATTTTGTTCTGATTGATTGGCCTAACATTGAGTTATGCTCCAGTTCAGATACTCCGGTTTCGTCATTGGGACGTGCCCAAATTGCGTCGGCCGATTCGCCGACAGAATCCATCCGTCGGCGCCTTTCGAGCGGTACAATGTGCCAACAGCTAACACTCAATTTAGGTGTTGCTGTTTTTTGTACAGCAATTGCTTTTTAACGCACACACGAGCATAAATAACTCTTCTCCATTTTTTTCTTCGCCCCACACGCCGAGTTGTTATTGTTTGTTTATCCTACGCTTTGTTTGTCGGATTGTTGGCTTCGCTGCCACCGTTGCTGCTGCAAATTGTGCTTCCTTGCGTTCCGCAACGAAGAAGCTACGAGGCTACGCGAGTTTATGCTTTCGATGTTGCGAGAGAGTGCAGCGTTTGGATCCTGCCACCGAATCGTCGATCATCAAATTCGCGTGCGTGCGTGCGTGTGTCGCACACAATGTATCGTCGAAGGCACCGAGCCGTGAAACGATTATCACGCGCACGCCATTTCTTCTGCTCGGCGGTGCAGCATAAGACACTGTTCGACTGTTCGGAGGCATCTCCGAAAGGTCATGCACAGCTGGCCATTATGCTGGCTGGCTGGCTGGGGGCTAAAAACAGAGACAGAGAGAGACAGAGAGTAGCAAATCGATGCTTCGTGTGGTGCATGAGGCTGCGATGAGTGTAAAATGCAAATGAAAGTATCATAAGCTTCCTTGCGGTCCGCTCGACATTGGATGGCCACTTGCATAAATGCATGGGAAGTACCGGTGCCGGTGCCGGGGTTTGGGTTCATGGGCGTGAAATATTGACGGTGTCATTTACACACACCGCCGTCGCTGGGTGGCACCGATGCACTTTCTACAGCACACGGGCCAGTTTTGAATCTCATCTCGTTTCGGAAACCCTCTGAAACCCGGGTGTACCCCGGGGATGGTAGGACCTGCGGAGGGGCCTTGATCACTACCGCCCCGATGAGTGATTGATGGTCCGGGGCATTTATCACTATTTTCACATTTTATTTCTTTCGAATGCTGCGAGAGAGGAGTGCCACATCGGAGAGAGAGATTTATCGCACATTTAGGTCATCGTGCCGTGTGACGTGCCCGAGGGAACTGCATTGTCGAACTGCATTTTACAACCGATCGGTGCCCGGGGAAGCTGCCAGGCTGAAAGCCCCAACCGGGAGCTTCCCCCGGTGCTGGTGATGAATAATTTTCTCGTTTTTACGATCATGTTTTATCGGCGCTTGAACATGTCGTTTGGTGATTGAAAATAAAAATTCGGGCCGATCGGACACAAAATAAAGACATGGCAACGAATCCGACGTATGAAGATATAAATAACCATATAAACACTTGGCCCCTATGTTTTGGCAATCCTTCCAACAAAATTACAAGGTGCAATTCAAAAATTCCAGGACTTTTATAATTTCCCATC
>NW_026454009.1:11297-17932 GCF_943734635.1 Anopheles cruzii
GCATATTAACCAGGTATTCGTCAGTTCATAATAAGAATGCAGTAGCATCGAATCAAAAATAAATTACAATCCCCCGGGGATAATAATCAGCAATGAAAGCTACCAAATTGGGCCCCCGATGCCAAACTAGCCAGAACCGGAGACACTCGCGTTATGACGAGTCCTCGATGAAGCCGGCTGTCTCATAATTACCCAAACATGCGTGCGCGTAATGCTCATTCACAATGGTTAGGCACAGAAAGCAGGACCCCCCTCGAGCCGATGGAACTCTGCTGCAGATGTTCGGTGCACGTAATGCGCTCCCAAATGGAAGCTATGTCAGCGTGAACAGCATGTAAAGCCCCCCCTGCACAACATGCACAGGCAACAACATGCCAGTTAACCGTGAACGGATGCCATGTTTTGCATGTTCCACTGACCCACCGAATTTGAGTGCAGTGTCCAGTGCAGAGACGCAACGACAATGCAGGTCGTGAGTAACGTCACTGGCACCGATCGCTGGCAGCATCCATTCTCGAGGTGACATCATTCAAAGCGTGACCAAAACACTGACGCCGATCGAACCCCGACACACGCATCTGGATATTTATGTTTCATCACGACGGCACCCTGCTGGATCCGGGTCAAAGGGTCACACACACTCCGAGTGCTTGCAGTTGTGTGGGGGTCCCATTAATTCTCGCTAATGCAACATAATTTTCGTCTCACCACTCGCACCAGTCGGCGGGTGCGTTGTTCGCAACATAACTGCACTCGAGCCCTTTTTCTGCTACGTGTGAAACGAAACAAGAAAAACACAATGTTTACAGTTAGCTGCAGTTCGCAGTTACGTCGCCCGAGCATATCGGGCGTGTGAATGCTGCCAGCCCGCCACCCGCCACATGCAGCCTAGTTGTTGGCGCGCAGACTGCGCACAGACAATTAAGTCCAACTAAAGCCCCCGTTCGGTGCAGCGATTGGTAATGTTGTGTGCTACAAACTTGTGGCCCAAAAACTTCGGCAGAGTAACTAACATTTAAACTGCGCTCCAGCTGTTACTAACTCTCCATTCCCCGGTGGGGCCGACACCCAAAAAAAGGGTTTGATATCGTTCTTTATTTTTACCGTTCGAGGTCGGTGGTTTTCAATCGCTTCATTTAGCGTCCAGCACCAGCTGGAGTGGCTCCGGAACAGCGAGGTCTTTTTCTACGGCACATCTTCAACCTGCCTGGCAAACCATAAACGAGCTCCAGCCGTTGCCGTTACCATTTTCCATCTATGCTAAGTACATGCAAACGATGCTGATTGTTCACACGGTGCGATATTTTTCCACCAACCGCAACGCATCGTTTAATGCTCCTCCGGTGGGTGGCTCCGATGCAAATTGCGCCCCGGGCCAATGGCCCGATGCGGGGGCTGTAAAACGCAGTGTTTTCTACGGTCGCACCAGCAGCAATCACTCGAGCCATCGGGCTTCGCGCGCTTCATCAATCCTGAAGTAGAGGTCCATATGTAGGTGAGGAACCCTTTTTTCCGGTGGCTCCGGCTGAAGCTTTTAGCGACCCCGTGCGGCTCTTGCCGTCGGGCTCGAAATAAAGAACCTTGAAATGGGGCTAAATGCGAACCAGCACCGCGTCGTCTCATGAATTACACCGAGCGAGCACCCTGAACTGGCGGCTGGCGTAAAACAATGGCAAAAGTGTGTTTATGTTTGAATGGTGCCGCGTGTCAAACGGGCGAAGAACATTAACGGCGGCGGCGGAACGGCGTTATGTGCGCCATTATGCTATGGTGCACTCGAGTGCTACGTTACATTACAGAACCGACGGCGAGAACATTTCCGTTCCGCGCTCTAGACTCTTTCCGAAAGGCCCCCCAAAGAGCATCGAGGTTTTTATCCGCAAACCGGGAAAATGCATTTCGATTCGTCGGTCAAGCATTTTCGAAACCAAGTGGAGTGCGCAAAAGCGCAACACACAGTTTCGGCCGGTGGCAAGCAGTGAAACGTAGCAAAAGTGAAACTCCGACACACTTCCGGACCCGTTCCGTTCTAGAAGTAGAGTTATGCGAGCGTGAACCGGGGACGAAGTCGATCGATCTCGGAACAACCATGAACCGGCGGACGAAGCCACGGATGGGCTGGTGGTACCGAGTAATTTTGGCGTCGATTGGAAGTACCAGAGGCCCCCACTTTGGCCGCCCCCCACGGACGGACGGCCGGTTCATTGAAGTTCAGTTTCGATGAGCAACATGTTGCTCAGCGTCTGGTTCGATGAATATCGGCACAGAGAATCGCACTTTTCTGGGCAACCGATTCGGTTCAATTTTTACCAGCTAGAGTCCGTGAACTGAACAGCTGGTAACAGACCTTTGCAAGGGGGGGGGGGGGCATTGGTCTGTGCCATGGTCGCTGGAAGCGTGTATGGAGATTCTTTGATCAGGTTCAAAACATCTCCAGTCAGTTCAGAGTCATTTTACTTAGTGAGCCCTTGCCAACGACCCATAGTTGCCGACTCCCTCAGAGTCGGGGCTCTTGTACTTCAAAACACCCTACCACTTTACGTCTCTCGGAAAGGCCAGGGTTTAAAACACCCAGGAACCCTGATTGACAACTGGTATTTGAATTAAATTAAAATTAAAAAGAGACGAATGTTAGGCCATTACAGCTCAAAGTATCTATAATACAAAAGAAACAAAATGATTCAAAATATCTGTTTAAACATCTTAACATATTTATTAGATTCTGGAACTTTTACGTAGCATCCTAATTCAATATTCTCTAGTACTGTTCATGAAAATACAGAAACATTTAGCACGTTTTTATGAACTAAAAATCCAAATCAAGTGGAGACTATTAATAACATAAAGCTATGACTCAATGTGACTCTGATGACCGATAGATTTTGTATCTCTGAAGCCAATCTTATGGCACGATCGACAGAAAGAGCAACTCATTACATCCTTTACATCACACTCATTTTTGCTAGAGCCCACTTTAGAGCATTGTCCAACATCCGCTCCCCATTATGGCGCTCGAACACCTCGGATCTTTTGCGGACCGTTTCGTCTAATTAAATGGACTTACGGGCTCTCGGAAAACCATTACAGAAATGGAACAACAACATTGGCCATGATTGGCAAGAAAAACTCGATCGAGAGAGAGAAAGACGCACCGTAATCCTTCCGGGTCCGTTAGAACGCGACACAACCCGTTACAGCCTCCGTCGACTCCAGTTCCGGAAAATGTTCCGGATGACCTAATGCGAGGGTAACTAAAGCACTTTTTCCGCGCATTGCGTGCATTGCGCGAGCGCCACCTGCTGCAACCCACAACTAATTAATTACCCTTTTTTTCTTAATTACACGAACCTTCGGGTAGGTCCACCGGTCGTACGGTACGGGTCTCCCAAAAGGATTAGGTTGAAAAGAAAAAGGGAGAGAAAAAAAACACAACCACACACACATTATGGAGTCACCTGGACCGCTTACGGCGGGGCGTGGTTATGCTGGAATTAAAATTAACCAGATTTTTTTGCATTATGAATGCGCCGCGTCCGCAGTTCTTTCATCTCGTTATGTTTCTTTGCCCCGGCGCATTGTTACGCACCGCACCGTGAGCTTTGGTGTTGTTGGTGCGGGGAGGGCAGCAACAACAACCCGACCGACCCGACCGCCTATGTAAAAACAATGGCCCCAGCTTAAAGGAAAATCTCACCTCAGGAATTAGAGTACTCGGGGCCTACGGGGTCGGCCTACGCGCCACATAAGAAGTTACCGAGCGGCGGTCTTAGATAAGCGTCTCTCGAGGCTTGGTGTCTTGGTCTTGGCCGTTCACGGAAGTGCTTCAAACGATGTCTGTCAGAGAACGGTGGCGAAAAGTAACGTCGCGCACGAGGGATTAGTGGAGAAAGAGTTTTCGAAAGAAAAACGAAGAGAACATTGTGGCCTGATTTCGCATGTTTCGCGGTGCCTGGCAGAAGCTAACTGTGTCCATCTTTTAATCTAGGTCTCGGAATGAGTTTGCAAAACCTTATGTTACTTTTGTTTTAGTTATCCATTAGTGAAGCGATGAAGCGCGATTTCCATGAAACTTGAATTTTAATTATTCAAAATTCGAATGACTGATCCATGCAAACGGAAAATGGAAACCCTTTTTCAGTACTCGTCTTTTGTTATAGTCGCCTTTCATTAAATTATATTATTTATATTCGTAAGTACAGTGTGGTTTGCGATCATCTTACAGCAGCTGACTGCAACCACAAAGGACAGCATGTGTCTTTCATTATTCATTGACAACTAGCGGCTAACGAAACAAAATTTATTTCAACATAACCAAAGATTTTATGAACTAAGACGATGAAACATTTATTTAAGTCCATTAGAAACATTGATTAACTCGTGTGAATAATAGTTCTGCTTCTTCTGCTTAGATACTCTAAGGTTAGGTAAGGTATTGTTCTCATAGCATGAAAGGTATTGTCATAGCATGAAATCTTGACCAATACGACATTTTCCTTTATGAATGATTTTCGCTTGCATCAAATTTTAGTACACGTTAGAGTCAACAAAGCCGAAGATCATAACCTTGCCAGATTAATGGAAAAACGCACCACTACACCACTACCATATCATTCTTTTTGGACTGTTTTAGGTTCGCTTTGAAACAATGCCATACTAACCTTTAATTCATACAGTGCTACATCGTATGACATACACAAAAGGGACTTGCACATCTTATGATTGAAGTTTTTGCTGAATTTGTGGGTGTTGACTCTTCATTATTTAGGCGACTGCTGACCCACTGGACGTTCTTCATCGATTAGTTTACAATACTTCAAGGTTTTTGCCAGCTTACAAGCTGAGATACAAAATAATGTTTTGTGTATTTTTCATCTTTCGTTTTTTATCCTTCAATGTGATCTGAAATCACGTTTTTAAGTTACCTACCCTAGCTCAGCTGCTTTTACACCGTTCTCTAACCGAACCACTACATAGCAGACGCATGATTGGAGACATTAAAAAATTCACGAATCGCTGTTTCCAGCTTCAAGGCATTAACAGATCGCACTTTTTTTTCATTTAATTAAATATTTTTTTTTACGAATAATTGCTAAATTAGAGTGTATATGAAATATGTACGACCATTAACATTAATTGTTAATTGACGACATGCAATTATAATGTTTTTTTCTCTTATTTCGGTAATAAAGTATGTATTATTACTGTTCCATTTGGACCGCTGTACCAAACTAATCGTTAGCCACCTAATATCTCATTGTTGCACCCTTGTCCGCCAATAAATGTAGAACAACTATCGAGAGGGAAAAAAACGTGGCACAAGCAAACCAAGCCAGCAGCAGATGTCTGGAACCGTTTTTACAGATTAATGATAATGATGGCGTCGGCGTCGGCGTCGGCCGTATGCTTCCGTTTGAGACAGCGAACGAAGAAAGAGCGCCAAATCAAACCCTTCTTGGTGCAGAAAATCACACGCCTCGCCGAAAAACGGGCCCCCATAAACCCGGTCGAATATGGGCCACATTAACTCTAATGCCCCCGGGCCGTAAATTGAATTTTCCTCGGCCGCCGACTTGCGGCCTCCAGGTGTTCGGACATTTCGCCGCAAAGTGGACGGACGATTTCTTATCCTCTGTTTTGGGTTTTTCGCTTCTGTTTGGGTTTTCTTACCGGCCGGCGAGCATCTGGTTGTCGGGAGTGGCAGCCCCCACGCAACCTGTCACGCCAACCGGTGAGCCGCTGGAGTGAAAAGTGGCGCTACCGGCGCTGACCCGAAACAACGGCCACGGGCACGCTTTTGCGTGGAAATTGGTTCACCAGGGGATGGCACTGAAAATATTATTTTCCGGACGGGAACGAAAATGAGGCCTCAACTGCGAAAAGAAATCCACCAAGAAATTGTAGCTATTTTAATTGCCGGCAGTGATCCAATTACGCGATCCACCCGGAGGGTTGGTCGCCATAAACCCAATTGGCATGGCAGTGAATTCCTGGCCAGCGCTGGTCAGCCAGCGACAGTTTGGCGGGAATCCGACGCCCATCACCCAACTTCATTCGCTCAACGCCCCGGGGGGAAGGATACTGGATTCGAAAGTGCGTTCCGATTGCGGTGGAAATCAACACAAACTTCGACTCATGGCAAGGGCCACCAAGGTCCCTTCGGTTTCTCCTTCGCTAAAGGTCAGTCAGGCTACGATGTAATAAAGTGGGAGAAAATATTTGTCTGCGAGCCCTCAGGGGAAACCGATACCTAATCGGTGGGTTGACTCCACACCGCCTCGCCCGTTTCCGATCAGGTAGTTGGGTTGTGACCCTGCCTGCGGTTGCTTAACCATCAGGTTTACCTGGTCGCGTCTGCTTGGTCTGTATGAGTTTGAGCGGAAGTTATGGTTTCCAAAATCTATGTTTGTTTGTTTGTTTTAATGGATTATAGAGACTTTGAGCCGCAATGGCCTAGGCATTCATCTCTTTTATATACTAGACTAACTACTACTATATCTAGCTTATTTCTATCTTTATAGTCTATTTAGATCGATTCCAGTGGGGTCTTGTTTTATACGAATCAGATATTTTGTGGTGAAATTTAGAATTCCCTACAGAGGGATATTTTACCACCAAAAAAAAAAAAAAAAAAAAAA
>NW_026454010.1:0-1685 GCF_943734635.1 Anopheles cruzii
TGAATTCCTGGCCACGGCGAAAGGAGTGCCAATAAAAAACAAAAAAACTTACTGTTCCAATCCTTTCTCCAGCAACGGCTAAGCCCGGTCCGGTAAGCCAAGACCCACACTGGCCGACCCGGGTGGTGTTTTATGGAGCCTCTCGTCGTCGGTGTCGTCGATTGAATACTTTTATCGCACACCGGGCACAACACGCCGTCGCCGCCGCCGTTACATGATTTACGGTCCGACACGGGGCGTTCGTGCTAAACATCGTGCCACAAGTCACCGGAAAGCCGGCCGCACATTGCACGCATTCCGGCGTGTGCGCCGAAGGACCAGACGTTTGACGTTTCTTGTGGACACCCCGAATGTGCTCGATTTCTTCGTCGACCCCAGCGCAACGCACCCAACCCAGACATTCGGACACTACTCGGTGAGGGACATTTTTTAGTCCCCTCCTCCAGGTCTGATGGGCCGCTGTCTGACCACAAACAGACCCAAGCCCATGCCGAAACACCGCAACCGGGGTTTTATCGGAAAACGATTTATAAGCGACAATCGCCAAACACTCGCGTGGGGGGAAGTGGGTAAATGAACCCCCGGCGATGTACCCGCCAGCGGACGGCTGGCCATGAAAAGCGAAGGACACGTCGGGCGTTTATAAATCTTCCCGATATCCAATGCGGAGCATCAAACCAAGCATCAAACCACGGACGCCCGGCTCAAAAACTCAAAACCCTTCCGGCAAGGGCCCACGGCAGTGGAACCATCGAACCGGAAATGAACACATCTCGGTTCCGATGGTGCTGATGATGATGGTGGTGATGATCCTCTCCGGTGTGCCGTGGTAATGAAGTGTGCACGGAAGTATTTACCACCGCACCGATACCACCGATTCCGTTTCCGAGTGATTGGCTGGGCGGCTCGGGCGTCCCGGCCATGATCCATTCGCCATGTCGCCATTCGTGGCGAAACAAATCATTCTTATCGCGTTCCCCCGTTCGGCGCCAGGACACTGCCGGCCAAGGTGCAGTGCGGTGGGGTCCTTTTGTCGGGGTCCTTCAAGGGCGAGATGGTTGCCATTGCCTGTGACCCACCGATCGCCGCCGACATGGCTGATGTTGACACCGTGCCACAGTTGATTTAAGACACGGCCCCCGAAGCCGGGCATCGCACAGATATCCTGGCTCGCTGGCTCGGCAGGACGCATCGGTGCTCACGCGTTACGGCACTTCGGTACGCTGCATCTTGCCGGTCCATAGTTTTTTATGCAATGATTTATTGGACATCTAAAATCGGCTGTCACTTTTCGCCCGTGCGTGGTTCAATTTAAATACATCATAAATTTGGCACCTTCGACAGTCTGCGGTTTGAAAATTACTAGAGGACCTTCGACCAACTCGAGCCTCAGGTGGTTTCTGATATAAATAATACATGTCGGTTGAAACTTTCAATCAATGTCCGATCAAAAATAGTTCTGATTGCTAACGGTTTTTTACTATGAGACAAACCGGGATAAGACTCGGATGACTTAGACGAACATAATAATATCATTTCTTTTAATTCAATCTTAATCATCAAATGAATCGATAAGATCACTAAACAAGCTCCATCAAATAGAGCGTACTAAACATGTATTGGCCTTTTCAACTGAGTTGTTGAGTAACAGTCAAACACCGCGACCGTTCCGTATCTTGAAGTCC
>NW_026454010.1:1785-3153 GCF_943734635.1 Anopheles cruzii
CAGTGGCGGCTAGCTGGCTCTACCAATATCGGCGGCTATTGGTAACATGAGTCAAGCGGCTGATTAGGTGTTCAGAGTTAGAAACTTTACTTCACTTCAGACACGTAAGGAAATAAGTCCGAAATATGTGTCATCTATAGATTAAAGCTGCTTTTATGGATTCCATGTGACTTGATGATTCCTTTTTAAATATTTACTATTTTTGCTAAACTACAAAGTGCCTTCACTTTAATTATCCTTTATGATAAGTAGCATTCGACAGAGTTTAGAGTGAAATTAAACATATTGACTATGTTTGGGATCTCCGTATCCTACTTGAATCTATGCTAAGTTTCATTCCGCATTTCGAACTATCAATTCCTAAGGCATATACCACACCCTACAACAAAAGTTTACGCGGTTTGATGTGAGGAAGATTGAATGGCGAGGCGAGAATGCGCTCAATGCTGCTTTGGTCAATATCCTGACTCTCTCTCCAGTATAGGAATATTTCATTCTTGGCTTAGTAGTATAAGTTATTACACTACTAGCCTTGGACAGTTCAACCAATTAAATTTTATGTTCGATATACTCGTTCGCCTTGGGAGAATCGTGCCCTAATTTTCTTCTTAATGAATCACGCGAATATGAATGACGTAAACCTCCAAATTTCGTCAAATTTAATTAAATGACGACGAATTCATACAGCATCGTCGCAGTATCAGCTACGAAAATGAAATACTTTGCACGTCACCGTCATTTGTAATAAACCTCGGGATGGCAAGCTTAGTTGTGTGATTCGTCTGAATCGACGAGATCCTTCATTAGAGTGTACAAATGGAACCTGAAGCTACCGCTCTTGCGCAGCATCCCAAGTCCCATTGACACGGTAGACCTTTTACCATTCGACACAACACCTACCCTGCCAAGGGATTCCTCTTTTTCCATTCTTTCCGCCGTCGTTTGGGTCGTCATTTCCGTGCACGGTTCTAAAAATTACACCGTTTGCGAGTTCCCTTGGGAATACTATTTCTTGCGCCCGTACAGCCACAGCCACGGTGGTGTTTGAGTTCGGCGTTTCAAAAAATCAAAATCTTCGCCAGACTGGCGAGTTATGAAATATTCAGCACACGAGGTTCACAGAATTTCATCCGATTCCGCTCATTTCCGGGAGGTTCCACCAATTTCGAAACACACACTCGCTTTATGCCACGCGAGTTCGCGATGGCGAAGGACTCGCGACCGTTCTCCGCGAGCCACGAGCTTAACACCTGTGGGAGATCCACGGAGGACCGCCAACCATTCCGTATCTACCCGGTCGGCACGCACAATAGATAAAGAACGTTAAGAACAACTGTGCCTGTCCTCGTGTGTGTGTGTGTGTGTGTG
>NW_026454010.1:3568-16967 GCF_943734635.1 Anopheles cruzii
CACTCGCGCTCGTCTTCGCGGCCAAGACGAGCTCTCTGCCGCTGGGCCACAGCAGGAAACGGAACGGCCATATACATACGCGCACACACACACGCCTGTGAGGGTAAAATATATTTTTCCCCAAAAACCGTTCTGTACCATAATTTTCGCAGATAAAAGTTAATTTTCGCGCCCACTCATTGCGATGGGGGCCACTTACTCATTCAGCCGTTTACTCAACGGATTCGCTCCGGACGCGGCCAGCACCTGGAAGACGCTCGCTTGGGAAGCGTCTTAGGCGGAAGTGCGGCCAGCCCGCGGACTGCTGGTGGTGCCGGTGGGATGCTTTTATGAAGTACCTAAACCTCACCGCGCGCAAATACCGGAGTTCCGGGCCCCGAAACGGATTGTTCTTACCGCACGAAGTGCCATAAATATGGCAAAACAAACACACACACACACGTACGTGTAAACGGTAGCAAGGATTAATGGAAATGAAAATCGTAAAGTGTGTTGCCGCGGGGGGGCCTTCTGTGGCCGCCGAGGTTCGAGGGGCCACGGTACTTCTTGTACGCCGAATGCGACTTTTCTTACGACTTTTCATTTAACTCTCGGCCACCCCCCTCGGGGTTGGGTTGGTTAATTACGAGCGAGGCTTCTGCAGTCTTTTGCATTTTAAAAACCCCAGCGCCCAGGTGAGCCAGGCGCGAAAACGAGCGCCACCTTCGAATGCCAAACTCGGGCGACTTTGGGGCGATTTGGGCACCGGCAGCAGATTGTGCAGTATCTGCACAATGCATTTACATCATTATGCGCCCGCGCGCCCGCCCGGCCGTTTTCCCACGCTGCATACCTAATGGGGGCCGCAATTTGCTAAATGTTGTGTCCTCCTTCCCGAGCCGAGCGAAGGTCAGCGCGGCATGGCGAAGAAGACGGTGCCTTTGGGGCCACGCCGCCCCGCGTCTTAATTGATTGTGTTGGTGAGACGATGTGTTTCCGGTGCACCCTGGCACCTGCATAACTTGGATTAGGGTGGCCGCATCGGCCGCCACCACTTGTGCTCTCATATTAATTACGAGCTCGGTTTTGTGGCCACCGTTCAAAGCAATCACCACCATTAACCGGTCGTTCGGTCGGCGTTCGGCCAAAGTTCGGCCATGAAATGGGCCACCGATATCGAAACGTACGTCCGATCCGGGAAGAAAACGGTGGCTAACGATTCGGTGGCCAAACCGGAACCGCAGCATCGTGAAATCTTCAATCATAAACCGGGCAAAGTTTCGCCAAATTCGATTTTATGTGGCATCGAACGGCTCCGGTGATGGCGCGGATGGAGAATAAGGACACGCTGCAGAGGACTGGTTCACGCTTCTGCAGCTGACGGCAGCTGACGATGGCGAAAAACCACGACGACGGCGCGCTGGAAGGATCGTTTGACACCGGACACCGAACGCCGCAGACGACGGTGTGCGGTGACTCCTCAAAGTCTGCCACTGCTCTCTGATGAGTGCGCAATACTTCGAGTGGGACGAGTTGCAGGACGAGTTCATCAAGTGCCGGGTGCACACGGTGCAGGCAAAACCGGTACCGGCCACAAGACCTCTTCACATCCGGTAAGGAGATTGGCCGCCGGTTGAGGACCCAATCGGAGACCTCCTTCGGAGTGTCTGAGCGTTGTGGCCATCCCAAGAAAAACGCAAGCCCCAACTGCACATCCAGAGCGAGAGAGAGAGAGCCAGATGCAAATTGGCTCGAGTTTGGTGGACTGGCTCCAGGGAGTGGTCCCTGGAGCGGGAAATGCACCCGTTTCGGTCGCAAAGAAGAAGACGCAAAAAAACCCTACACTTGATTATAATAATAAACATAAAAATTTATCGCAACATCCATTCTGGTGCCACTGGGCTGGGCTGGGTGGAAAAAAGCGCTGGAAAAACGCCCAGCGCCCAGCCACACCGGGAAAGGAAGTGATGCGAAACGGGAACGATGTGCCGGGGGGGGCCAGCGAGCGGAGCAACTCAAACCGAATGGAACGAACGGATCTCCGAAATGTCATTTGCATTTCAAACGTAAAATGTCACATCATGCACACACACAGAACGAGCCGAACAGGAAGCTGGGACCCGGTCCGCGGCCACGGACTTGACGTCCAACTGAAGAAGAAAGCGCACGCTCTGCAGACGACGACGACGAGCAGTAGCAGCAGCCCCGGCTTATAGATATATATGATAATTGCATTCTGCTTTTGGGATGAATGGTTTTAAGTGCACGACGCTCGTAAGTCTGCGTTTTGCATACGGATCCGCCATTGACCGCCATCGGCCGCCATCTTCTTTGTTCGTGTTTAGGAGCGGGGAAAAGGGTCAGCCGGAAAAATCGCCCATTGGGGATGGCCCAACCAGGAATGTGGGGAATTCATATCGAAAAATTAACCCATTTCGATCGCTAATCGTCGTATCTTTTTATCGCCCTAGTCAGTCTGAAAACTCTCCGGGCTGTTTCATTCATTATGAATTAATATTACTGTGTTGCGAGCTGCGAGTGGAGTTGAAAAACACGTAACACCCGGTCGCCCGGGGTCGTTTCGAGTTTTCGCTCCACGATTTTAGAATTTTTCACGCCATTGTAACTATCCCACAATTTAATTTTTAATTTTGCTTTATATTTTACTGAACAACTCTCTAGAGTCTTACTTTTGCTGTTTTATTATTCAGAATACACACTGCGCTTCATTTAGACCTTCAAAATAGAGCTTGCTGCTTTCGCTAACCAACCTGAAAACTTCGACACAATTTTTCTGTCTGCTTTAGGTTGTCCAATCCAATTCTGGGGAACTTGGTTGGCATACTGCAGGGGGAGCCCATAAGAAAGGAAGGTTTCTGATTTTCTCCTGAATTTTCCAAAACTAAATTCCAATCTCAGTCTCGTCAAGTTTGCGTTCGAGGTAAGCGATAAACTTCAAAAGGGTTTCAAAAGTTGTTCCTTTGTCAGGCATTCCAAGGCATTTTATGAAATACAGTTGATAAACAATTGATTTTAGTCTATCAAAAATTGCTCAAGGGTATCAATTTAGGCGTATAAACAGTATTTCTGGGTTTTTCGAGGGATCATTGACACACATGAAAGCATTTAACATGAAAGAACGTTCAGAACACAATGAAGGTATCTGCTTTAAAACAAAGTTAATTATGTGCTAGAGTGGATGCTATTGGCCAAAGACTTACTGCAAGGATCATCAATGCGTGTATGGTACAGGAGTCACTAATCTGACTGACTAACCTGTGTACGGTACAAGAGGATAGTCACTAACCTGAATATTATAATTTTCATAACACTGCATGAATACTTAATTTGTACCGTGTGGATTCGTGAATTATTATTTTGCAGGGTGAAATCTTGAACAACAAAACATTTTCTTTCGGGAATTATTGCTATTTTCATCATGTTTTTGTAGGCTTTCGATTCAACACGACCAAGTAAGGTCACTAACTACCAGCAACTACCAAAACTACAAACTAAACTCAGGTTCTAAAAAAATTTATCTAAAAACATGACCAGTACGATCGATATGTCATTATTTGAACCCCCATTGAACCAAACTCCCAATATTCGTCGTCAAAGGCATATTTTGTCAAGACCCAATTCATCATATTCTGTTTTGATGCTTGCGGTTCACTCATGTGTCAATCATAAATCCCAATTCCTTACTCTGAAGTTCAAACTAATTAAAAGCAGTGCCCTCTTCGGTGAGCGTGGTGCTTTAATCGCATCGACATGTCTTCAATTCATCCAGAACATGTTAAACGCGCCCCATAAATCAGCGCACCGTTTTGATTGATCGCCATCGAGAGTTCTCACGATCCTCGGGAGTATTCCCACCGCAAATCGTGCCGCCAAAAGAATGCGAAAATGCCCCGGACGCTTTGGCCGGGACGAGCCCAAAATTCCCCGCGCTGATCGATGGCGCAAAAGTGTGTGATTAATTCAATTATTCACTAATTACGCTGCGTTCTTTCTTTCAGCCACATAATGCTGCAGCACAGCAAGGTCCATCACCAGCAGAGATCCATCAAGCAGTTTGCCTGCCAGCACGAGGGTTGCCACTATCTCGCCGGCACCGCGGCCATGGCCCGCCGCCACCAGCTGGTCCACTCGGACCAGCGCCACTTTGCCTGCGGCGAAGGCGGTTGCGATTATCGAGGGAAAACGTTGGCCTCACTGCGACGGTAAGTGCGGGAGGGCAGTGCATTCCTCCCCGCGGGTCAGCATAATTAAACGATGATTTTGGTCGGTGGCGGATGACGGATCGTCCCGGCTCGTTGATTAATAGATTATCGGAAGTCGGAGGCGTAAGATTGGTACGCAAAAAGCCAATTCATTAGTCGCTCGAAGCCGACGAATCTTTCGCTAACTTTCGCCAGCGCGAATCGAGCACCGATGACCGATGATGGAATTCATTTATTTCGTTCCTGAGTCCTGAGGCCCATCAATATCCTTCGCGGTTCGGCGCTTACAATGGCTAATGCATTTCGGTTCGCGGACCTCAGGACCTGAGTCCGAACACGGAGGTGAGGGCAACGGCAGCATAACTAGCATAAAGATATTGACACAAAATTACCATTCAATGCCCGGCATTGTGTGTTAACGCGTGTCGATGCTTCCGATACTTGCCCCCGTTGCAATGCAACCCCCGGTGGGGTTGGGCCTGTTGGGGCCCTTTAAAAGGACAATCACGCCAGCCGGGCTGTGGGCGGCCACAATCTCCTCCCAGTAGAAGAAGCATTATCTTGCGCTGCACAAGAAGACAACAAAATGTGGTGCGTGCGCGGTGGGAAGCAACCGAGCAGCGCTCCAATAGATAAGTGACAGCAACAGCAACCAGCAACAGCAGACTGAAGGAGCTGGAAAGGTTGCAAAATATGTTTGCCTTACATACCCGGTGGATGTGTAGATAGTTTATCATCGATTGATTTTTTCCCTCTTTTTCCCCCGAGGTTCCGCGGTTCGCTTTTTATGCGCGCTCGTCAATGCGCGTAACGAGCTGTAACGATAAAGGGCTGCGTGAAACATACGACGCATGAAGGATTTGCACCTTGGCGTGGCTTAAGCGCAGCTCCCGGGCAGCACCCGGGCTCCCGGTAGCGTACATAAAACGAAGAAAACCCAAGTAAACAAGCCAGGGCAACAAAAACCGCAACAAACAACTACAAGGCAATGGAGAATAATTAAATTAAATTAATACCGAATTCCTTTTGATATCGCAAGCACTTTTTTATTGTTTTTAATTTCCCATCTTACACACATACTCGCGACCGGCCGGATACTTGAGGCCGGACGAGCGGCCTTTTCGTCATATCAAGGTGCACGCAAGACGACGGAGGGACGCACCCACCCACCCGTGAAGGACTCCGCGAAGCACGAGGATATCAACGCGCGCGCCCCCGTTGTGCATATAAATAACCCGTTCCGGCCGGGGCCGGGGCCATAATGGCCGGCTGCCGGTGAGCGCAGCGCTCGATGGTCGATCGATGGAGCAGCAAGCCGGCAGCCTCGGATCGCAAAACAGACCGCACAAAAACGGGACACATACTCGCGGCGGGACCCGCGCCCTCTCGGCCAGCGCAGATGCGGGCCACCACCGCAAGGATATCGAAATAATTGGACACGAGTTCGCGGAATACAACGCAAGAAAGGGAGAAAAAAAACTACACAAAATCCGCGTCTTATCCGTGTGCGGTTGGCGATGGCGAAGAAATACGTAAATTCAATAGACGCAAACCTGATCGCTCCCTGATCGGTTTTTTATGGGCCCGTGATATGGCATTTCGCGGTCGCGCGGGAAACATATGCCCGTTTTCTGGTATGCCCGAGTAGGGGACGGTGAGCCGTGGACGGCCGTTGGAAGCCTGGGCCTGGGCTTCGTTATTCTGTGCGATCTGTACTGAGCTTTTGAACTTAAAAGTTCCTCTGTTTTCATCTGTGACCAATTTGCTGCTGTTCAATTGATACTTGTCCTATTCCTGTTGCCTTTTTCTTGATTATTTCTTGTTTACTTATATAAACATAATTTCGCGACAGTATTGTACTTACCAAATACTTCCTTTCAATTATTTTTAAAACAATCTCTTACATTGCGCTTTTGATGCAGCGTTCTTAAACTGTCCCTAACCAAGGACACTAATTCTCTTTGAATGTAGCTTGTGTCCCATTTATGTTTTTAATCTATTATTCTAGATTAATACAACAATTGAAACATACGACAGCTGGTAATGTCCCAATGGAAATGAGTCATCATTAGAATTCATTCGCGATGTTTGACCATCGTTTGTAATGTTCCATGTGATCCCGTGCTGCCCTACGCTCCCCTAGAGTAGATCAATTCAATTTCATAGCCAATCAACGGCACGGCAGCACGACGCCGTCGGCACCGGGCGACGTATGGCCGAAGAAAACACGTCGATATCGCATCAGAACGATCCCGAAAAGGGCCTTCTCGTGAAGGTTGGCCCTTGCCAGCCCCGGGAACCAATCGCTGGGGCTCACAGCACTTCCCAAAAAACATCGCCAAGCCCAGCCAGTGCCCGAAGTCGGCCGAAGAAAGCGTCCCCATAATGCATATTGTGTTGTGCCAGGCGGTGCATCTGCACGCGCTCCCCACGGCGCACGGTAGCGCGCCGACAGCGGAGCTGCGACAACGTGAATAATGCACAACAATGAGCACTTTGAGCCAATGGCAAGAGTGATGAAGGCTGCCGGTTGTGCCGCGCCGTGCCGTGCCGAGCGCGCGGAAAGATTGTTCACAGCACGGGCCCACCGATATCGATGATGGGACCTTAAAGACAAGACAAGACACAGCGCAACGCAAAAAGTAACGCGCGGAGCTCGCGAGAATGCAAAAATGTGGACACGGGGTCCGGGACTCGGGCGAAAAAATCACCCGACGCTCCGACGGCCGATCGATTCGTACAAAACCGCGCACGGTTCGGCCAAAAATCGAGCGAAATCTCCACGATCTCTCGGGACCGTGCCAAGGCCGGGGGGTGGGGGGGGGCTTCCTGCCGCCGTGCCGTCACGTCACGGTCACCATAATATTGTCAAAATCTAGATCAAATAAGATATCTCTCGTAACTCTCGGAACGGTCGGCCTTCGGCTCCAAATGATGCAGAACAGCAAGCAAAAAAAAACACGACGCATTCGCATTCCGTTCGATCCGTTTTTGGTGCGCTCCGATAAGCGCAGGTCGGGCGAAACTGAACCGCGAAAAAGCGTGGCCCCCAAACGTGGGGATTCCTCGCGGTGATCACGATACCGCGCGACCACAGCAGCGATATCCTGGGGTTGCATCAAGCTTATTAACAAGCGTGCACACCCAGAACAATGCACCGCGTGCAGCGCGATTCGGTAAGGACCTGCAGCCTGTTTGCAGCCCCCTCGGGTCGGGAATTGCAGCTTCCGAAAGCTCCCGATTCGTTGAGAGCGATTGTTCGAGAAGCGCCGCACTGAGAATTGGTTTTGGAGTTTGTCATTTATTTTGCGGCAAATAGTATGTTCTGCTCGGTTCATCAAGGAGTAAGCTTTTTATTCATCGGATCATCTCAACCGAATACCGCGGAAACGAATTTCCAATGAACTGGCATCGACATTATTAAGAAATTTAGAATCAAAAGCCACAGCATAATGTATCTTATGCGTGTCTAGAACATTTAGAACTTACACTAGTCAAAGAATTTAAACAAAGTGAAACTCACCAAACTTTGTTGATAATTATCCTTTGATGGTTTTAGGCTTCTAAAGAGCAAACGTCGGATGAAAATAATGAAAACGGTTCATAAAATATGGCGGACTTTCGTGCAATGGTACAGAAAAATAGTTGAAAATTGAACTCATTCGAAGTTATAGCCAAATTTTTGCGAATGTGATGTGTGTTGGTAAATTTAGAAGGAATCGCATCGGCGAAATGGGCTTAAAATGGCGGGAATTTCATTACCTCAGAAAAAAACTGTTTTTTATTTTTATAAACATATGTTAATATTCGGTTACTGTTTTCACAGTCTCGAACAAACCACCGTCGGGAGCGGTTGTTGCTCGTCTCCATCCAGGTGTGATAGTGAACAAAAGCAAAGAGTTAGACACAGTGACAGTGCTAGCCAGGGGCCGGCTACCGGAAAAAAAAATGGCTCCAACAAGCAAACTGAAACGGCCGATAGAGAGCGGGCTGCGCAGTGAAAGTAAGAGAAGCCGCGAGCCGGTGGCTAGCGAAAATATTTTCGAAGCTCTCCCAATGGATGACAGCGGCGATCTGCAAATACCAAGGGAGAATATTTCCAAACACGAGCAGAAAAACTCCACTCCGCCACAAACAGAATCTAAAAAAACTCCACCGATATACGTAACGGGCACATCGGTAGGAGATGTGCACAGCAAATTAATAGCCGCAGGAGTCATCAAATACATGACAAATGTCACCAGAAAGGGAATTCAGGTACAAGTAACCACGACACACGACTTCAACAAGGTGGTGCAGGCCCTACACGCGCGCAAAGTGCAATTTTACACTTTTCAGCTACCCGAGAGTAGGACAACAAAAATAGTACAGGGCTGTTTTTGATTCGTCGCGCGGAACGAGCACGCTGCGGGGGCTACCAGCACAATGTGGGGAAGAATCCGCGAACCCGAGGCCACCTCTTCGGGAATAAAAACTGACAATGCAGATGTAATTCCTCCATTTTCGCAGCCGACTGGCCGACAGAGACTTCATTTGAGTTTGCGACTGTTTTGGTACACTTTTACAGTTTGAAGCAAAATTCCGAGCTCTTTCCTCGGCGTTAGGTTGGTCAACTGTTTAGAAGAGTTTTCAAAACATGTATAGCTCAAGGAGTCAGTGTCATTGATATAACAATAAAATGATGAATAAGTGGTTTTTGGTAATTCTGGAAATGAAGGCTAAGCCGTATTTTAAAATCGTCAAGTTGTTGTAACTCTCGAATCGAACTCAACTCCAATTTCGTTCGTGGCTTCCGTTGGGAGGGGTCTTGTTACGTAAAGTGGCGATCGCTTGGAATTGTAACAATTCCACTACAACGAAGCTGTCTCTCCTATCAAGTTTCTGTTCGCGATCGACAGGGTGTTGTCGAAGAAACCCATGTGCAGGGAACAGCGTAAGGACACTGATCTCCTTGGGGGACAGCCGAGGAGAAGCCGCGGTGGCCACATTATTGGCACGAAAGAGAGCAATGTAAACAGATGAACGAGAGCAAAGGATCGGATCGATTTACCGAGACCGAGCTCGAACGCGATGTTTTGCTGTCCGGAGTGGCCACAGGGCCAAGGAGTGGCCACAGGGTTGCGGAGAGCATGTTGGCCACCGCACGGATCAACCGAAGAATGAGCGGACGGAAGGGACGACGCAAAAGCGCGTGAATCCCGCAACGCGAGCGATGGCGGCGATGGCCGGTTCTACCGGTGACATTCTTGGCTCCTTTTTATGCTGCTCCTTATGCTGCTGACGTGGCATGGCGGTTTATGTAAATTGCGATCACTATGCGACAATCGGCATTCGGTGTGTGCACAGAGGCTCCTCTCGGTGTCGTTGTCGTTGGCTGCTGCCGGTACCGTGGTGATTGGTATTTGAGACAGTTTTCTGTTGCAGCCTGTGTCTGCTCTTTAGGTCGCCACTGAGCCGGAAACATAACGCCCGCCCCAAACACGGCGGTGGCCAGCATTTGATTTGCGTTCCGTGCGTATTATGTTTCACTGCACTTTGGTGTAAGCTTCCTTTTTCGCTTCGGCTTCGACATCTTCGACGACGTGGATTGGAATGAAATTTCGATGTTTAGACTGAAGGGGCCAGCCGGGCGGGCTTTCGTGTGCGTGTCCGGTTGGCATGTGGCCGCGGCATGTAGCAAATTCTGGTTCAAGGTCTATGCCAAGTGCCGTGTGGGGGTTTGGCGAACTAAGTACCACTTGCGTCAATAGGATTGAAGCACGTCATAGAGGAAGATATTTAAGCCTTCGGCACTTGCGCTAAAAGGCTATAAGGCTTTCTGTGAGCTATGCGTAAATGTCTCATTCTTGTTGAAAATAACTGTAAGCTAATTATCGTACTTTGATAACGCGTTTTGATCTATAGTGAGAGCAGATAAGTACCCAACTTTAAGTCAGTGATTCGTAAGCAACCGAATCACTGCGTCATTCAAGGGCGGTCCATCTAGTGTTACTAGATTCCGAAGATGAGTGCCATCATATTGATTGTGGCTGTCGCCGTATGGCACGTAGCGTCGTCCTGTTAAAAACCATGTTGTCCAAGTTTTCAGTTTTAATTTCGCTGAAGAACCAATCAGCCAAAATTTCTCAGTAGCGCACGCCATCGGCGGTTCCTTCTTCATTTTCGAAGAAAAATGGGCTGATGATGCCGCCACACAAAAATCCGCACCAAAGAGCAACTCATTGTGAGTGCATTGGCTTTTCTTGCACGACGAGTGGGTTTTCCGAGCCTTGAATATGACAATTCTGCTTACTAACGTAGCCACCAGGGTGGAAATGAGCTTAAAGGAAATGAGTTTTCAAATATTGTACCGTTTGAGTTGAAGACACACGACTTTGGAAATAAGTTTTTCATATTTCCCAATTATCTGAAGCGTATAGCGTCCCATGTCGGTAATTTAAACGTTTTTACTAAATGTTTACATTTTCCAGAACGAAGTTTGATGTTTGAAAATGCAATCAATCGGAAGTTTAAAATCCCAACACTTGAGAACCCCCCATAGAATTTGTCTGTTCAGTTCAGTTCAAGTAAATAGCAATTAAAACATTTTTAAAAGAATTGAACAACATGGCAATAAAACAAAATGGCCCCGATGGTGTGTCAGTCATTATTAAAAGAGTAATCAAGGGTCTCATATTGAAGGTCACATAAATGGATGTTTGCCCCAATGGCCCAAATGGCAATGTGGTGTGGATCAATTTTAAAATTTCAAAAAAGTATTGTTCTCATCACTGGTAAGAAAACTGCTGATCTAGCTAAGCTATGGGATCCTATGGGACATTGGAATCCTTTTAAAATTATTTCAATAGAAACAAAAAACATTGGCAACTATCGCCCTTTGTGTGCTATAGTTAAGTTTACCAATAAAGTGGATTTCTTTTCGAAGAATACCATAACTAGGCCGGCAGTTTTGCAGTGCATCGAATCGATCGGTCGATTATTGCATTCTTCGAGACGCCAGCCTCTCGAACGATTATGATAAACTCCAAATGGGCAACGATCCTTAATGCAATCGTGTTGCTATTACGCTCGCCCGAGACGTGTTTCAGTTCCAGCTAGCTAGCTAGCGGTGGGAAACTCCATTTCCCGGCAGGGCTGAAAGTGACCGCTGACTAGTTCCAGTTTACTGATCTAATGTGTTTGCCGTTCGCAGCCGTGCGCCGCAGCCCGTGAGAGTAAATCAGACGCGAGGAGCGAGAAAAACAGAAGCACATTTTTATGTGGGATTTGTTGCAAGAAGGGCTCTTGCCACGCCGAGCGAAGCACTTGCGGAAAGTTCGCCGTTATCGTGCTGGCCATCGCTTCGCGGTGTGTTTGCACTGCACGATTGGCGGCGGTCTAAGTCTAATAAACCCATTTGTGCAGCTGAGAACGTCGTCGTCGTCGTCGGTCGTCGTCGTCGGTCGTCGCCGTCCGTCATAACCATAACCGGGCGGCGGCCAATCGACATTCCGTAGGGCGGTCCAGGTCCGGACCGAGCAAGCGCCTGGCGGAAGTAAACAAATCCCCGGGTTTGCTCCGGAAACACGGAATCCAACTTCCTCGGCGTGCACGCGGCGGAGCAGTTTTTCCTGATTTTCCCGATTTTCATTTTCTGTGTTTTATTTTTAATGCTCCCGTTTTTATGTGACGCCCACCGCCGGGCACCCGCCGCGCGACCCACTCTTAATGTGCGTATCGTGAGGATTGTATGTTTTGATTAAGTTCGGCTTCTACGGGCTCTGGTGGCTTCCTTGGCCTTCTTGCACAACCCCCGCCCTCCCAGATATTGATGACACATCGTCAGTGGCGTCATTAACATGGCGTCAGCCACGGCGCGAGTGCACCATGGTCGATGCATTTGCAACGCTCTCTGTCTCTCTCCGTCGCCGCGGAGGGATGCATAATAATGCAAATGATAATAAAATGTAGTAATAACATAAAGAATTATCTGAGCGTAGGGAAATGGTTGTCTGTACGTTGTTGCATGCTGCGCCCGGTTTTGTTTCTGCTCGCCCTCGGCCGTTGCGGTCGGTGGACATTCGGTGCGCAGGAATAATGAGAACAGAGCACGGAACGTGAGCATTGTCACCGAACAGTGCAAAAGTGAGCCAATAATAATACTGTAGCCTCTCGTCCAGTTACATTCGCCCCCGCCGTAGCGCTGTGCGCGGGGGGGTTAAGGAAATTTACTTATAATAAAAATAATAGTAAACATAAGGATCAGGCAGCGGAGGATCCCCACGCCAACCGGGTGGGGGGCAGATTAGCAAAATATGCTCACGGACGATTAAAGATGGACGGAACACGTACGTTGCTGAAGAGGACCAGAGGACCGGCTCTGCTTCTGGTCACCCGCAGTGGGAGGGAAAACAATGGCAAAACAGGGCCACAGCGCCGAGCTGGGTTGGCCATTGTGTGCGGGAGACTATGACGGTGGAAAATGGTTGATACATTCGTGACCGACGAGTGAACTGATCTGGCGAAAGAGATGTCCCGACATGTGGCGCTTCGCTGTGCGCGCTTCGCGTGAGTTACGGGTTCGGGGCTCGGGTAATTATACATTATTCATGATTAGGAAAAGATCATGCAACAAAGGCTTTTGTGGAGCGAGGTTTGCCAACTAATCCTTTATTTATTACCAAAAGAGGTAATGGCGATGAACGTTCTTTTGTCAATGCTCCATAATGGGTAGATAGAATAAAAATTAATGTGAACGATAAAAGTATATGCATCTATCCAATATTTTTCGAAAATTGAAGTAATAATGTGAGTAGTAGTTTGAGCAAAAAATATCGGCAAACAGTTGTCTTCAATTGATGAAGTGTGGTGCATTGAAAATTCCATTCAACTGGTCAAATTGTCAAGAAATTGGACCGGATTTGTGAAGAGACGATTCTTGGTTTTTGCATCACATTTTCGAGATCATTTCGTGATCATTATGTAACCACCGACAGACTTGACTGACTTGAGAATATGTTACTTCTGGCTACTTGCCAAGGTCAAGAGATCATTCCGTGGGCACCGTTTAGGGTCGCTCAATGGAGATAAGATCCGAAACAAACAATGCATTGAAGGCTTTTCCAAAAAAGGATGTTTCGGTTCGGTTTAGATTTTGAAAACAGTAACCTTTTTTTTTTTTTTTTTTTTATATAAATTGCGTTTATTGGGAGTTGATT
>NW_026454011.1:0-16810 GCF_943734635.1 Anopheles cruzii
CGATAAGGGCATGTAAATCTTCAATTCCTGCACATTCGGGACTTCTAAGAGGAGTTTTCTAAGCAGGGTTATGTTGACGAACGAACTAATTTGCAAACTAGAAATCGATAACCCGAACTTGTGCAATATCTTTTCTGGCATTCCTTCGGCAAATTTCTTTGTAGCGTCGTTGAAAACTCTTAAGTAAATGTTGCGATAGCTTCGTTTACTATTCAGCAAAACAGAGCACTCATCAGGCTTGGGTCGTAGCAACACTCGATCCATTCGGCGCCCGGAAAACACCAGGTTAGACCACCGTTGGCAAATAAGAGCAGCTTTTCTCATGTCGGCCACGTCGAGGTGGTCAAATATGCAGCACAAAACCTTAAATGAAATACAAACGTTAGTGGCACCGCCAAACTACAGTTACTTTCAACTTTTGCTTCCTTACTTCATCCGGTAAATCCGAAAGCATCATTATGTTTCCTTGCAAATGAATTATAACAACGACTGAAATTATTGAAAAACGGAAAAGCAACAAACAATCGTTTGACGCACGTCAAATGTAGCGACCCTATAAGTGAGAGATGCGCGAAGAAATTATCTTGCTTGGCTGTAGCCATAGCGTAACTTTTGGTTAACTCTAGAAATAGGACACTGGATGGATTTGATCGAATTTCTCTTTCAGGGTTGAACGGATTTGCAAACACATAAAACGATTCGAACAATCCGGTGCAATATTTCCGGTATCGTAAGCACAGAGTAATCAATAACAAGTTAGCAATAGTGTAAGTATTTAATCAGCATTTGAACTACATTCTGCCTTTGCCTTTTATCTCTTTATCCTTATTCTTACCTACGAAATAATTTCATTTTACACAAAACTAGTTGTTCCCGGCGCTCATTCCATCTCCATTTCTCGATTATCCGGCGTTTCAGACGATTGGGCTTCCCGATGACGTATCCGATCAGCTCCGATTCACGCTTCCAGCTTCCCATTGGATACATGGGAACATTCACCAGAACATTTCCGCTTTTCCATAGCTCCCCTCTGCAGAATTTGATTCGATTTGCTCGAAAACTTGCTTTGCTTTTATATGCAGTGTTAGTGCTTTTATATATAGTTATATGTATATGCAGTTTCTGAAACGTTAGTCTAAGCCGTTTTAGTCATGGATCAATTTACGGTAAAACAGCGGGCTGATATTGTAGCGCTCTACATTGAAAATAGTCGTTCAACTATAAAACCTGTGCGTGCTTATTGTTGCCCAATTTCTTCTGACTTCTTTCGGTGGGGCTATTTGAAGAGTAAAGGTTATTTCAGCCAACCGTAGACTATTGGAAAACTGAAAGCTTTCACATGCA
This sequence comes from Anopheles cruzii, assembly GCF_943734635.1. Lineage (NCBI taxonomy): Eukaryota > Metazoa > Arthropoda > Insecta > Diptera > Culicidae > Anopheles > Anopheles cruzii. The sequence goes on from NW_026454011.1 coordinate 1,345, forward strand.
GCAACTCACATCGGAAATTGCCAGCCGTGGTGAACATTTGACCGAAATTGTTTTACATAAAAAAAATTGAATGAATGAACCTTTCGAATAAAAGTTCAAGCATCGAAAAATATGAAACCGTGTTTTTTTAAGTCCAAATGAAAAAGAGAACGCCCATTTGACCAACCTAAAGATTTCGCCAACGATTTCGCACTGCCAACAGAGCCGGTTCACGGTCTGTCTGACTTTGCTCTTGAGAAGCACGAAGTCGAGGCGTACCAACGCGACGCTCTTCACGGATAATTTCTTGTTCTTCTTCAGTCATTTCATTCATAATGCTTCGTATCCTTCATTTGGCTTTGTCGGGAAAGCCTTCATTGGCTATACCACGTTTGATAGTGAATTCACGGGAATGCGGTCGGACGAGATAAAAGTATTCTATATCCGCCTCCTGGTTTTAAGCTACCTGCCCACAAGTTTTCAGACAAATCGGTTCAGCCGTTCTTGAGTAATAGCGTAACTAAAGGGCCGTTTACACGTTGCGATATGTCGCAGCAATCCCTTGTATGAAACCAATTGCCACGATATATCGCTACGTGTAGACAGGAAAAAAGGAACAAATTGCTTGTATACGACCAGATCGGCAGATCAAAAAAATTGAATGCGCCGAGCATCAATTTCGGTCCAATCTCCATACATGTGTGCGTGTGCTGACGGTGGATAGACATGTGCGCGTGTGTTGATGGCGGTTTGACATGTTGTTTTGAATGTTTTTAAAGCCAAAAGTTTAACGTGAGAATAATGGCTTCGCTTTAAAAGCCATTCCCTTGACCACCGTGACCGATTAGTACTCTTGGTACGTTCTATTTTTTGCTTTGTAACCGAAACGCACAATCCAAAGGCAGACAAACACAGTGTTTCTTCCATGGCTGTTTCCATGACACCGAGATCTGCGATTGCAAATCGCAACGAATACATCGTGGCGTGTAGACGCTCCACCTTGGCTGCGATATATCGCTACGAATAATGGATACAAGGGATTGCTGCGACATATCGCAACGTGTAAACGGCCCTTAACACGACTTCCACTACAATTATGTTACCCTGTTATTTTGCCGTGTTTCGAACAATGTTTGCAGTTTGTAGAAAGTTGTTCCTTTTTTTTTAATGGCGCTTATGACTAGTAAACCCGATTTCTCACTAGTTTCCTCAAATAAAATTCGTTTCAATTTTCATTTAACGCATTTACGTTTTCTTTCTTTTTGTGCAACACTTTTTGTTGCCGCAATCTACCAGACTGAACCGTTCTATGCTGCTGTGCTTCAGAGCTATTTCAAACCTATTTCGTGTCAAAAAATAAACAGAGCAAAATGAAAAATACATGAAAAAGCCATTTCTTATTTTGTGAAAAAAATCCCGCACAAAGCCCCGCGCTCGAATGGATGACGTGGCGGGGGCGTGACGACTGCAGCATTAAAGCTATGAGTGATGGACGGAATGGATGGAAGATGAAATGAGCACGATGAAGTATAATTGTGAAATATTGGGATCTCCTTTTCAATTATCGTGTCGACATTCATCCCATCCTTCGGCCACAGCGGGGCCGGTGCTGCAGCATGGTTCTAATGCTGCGTCGGATTGCCACCGAGAAAAGCAACAAGCAAACGTAAAACCTTGATCAGAAGATTCTCGAGGGGATGGCGAAAAATGTCTGAACAAGGAAACCAAAAGTCACTGTTGTTCTTTTAGCGCACTTTTGTATGTTTATCTCTCCAGAAGCTTTCAAACTAAGTTCGACAATGATTTATGATCCCAGTTTGTGCTATTTGGTTTTGTGCACGAATCACGCTTAGTCTCTGTGCGATTCTTTGGGATTTGCATCAACCACGAGCTTAAGGCTTTACTAACAGAACATTGATTCGATCACTCAGCATCAATACGCAGTTGAAAATAAAAAAGGCGTAAATGAAAATAAAGAAACGTATTGAACATGCGTTTATGGAGATTCTTTCGATGGCACCGACATCGTCGGACCAGCACGGAACGCATGCGTGCATAAATTGAACACTCAGAAGGCTTAAGACGAAAGCCACCAAAGCAAACGACGACGGCCAATGTTTGCTCGGGAAACAAAAGAGCTTCTCCAGCCCGGCCTGCAGGATGCAGTGGTTCCAACATGAAACGCTCCTTCCGTGGGCCCGACTGCTGACCGCCGTGGTCGGACAGATGGCGGGTGTCCAGCGTCGTCGAATTGTCGAGTGGTTCCGATGCGAATCGATCGACTCAAATCACTCGCCAAGCCGTGATTGTTCGGTTCGTTTTTACGAGCCGCTCCACTTTTATGCTTTCTCCGAAGGGGATCGGCATCGAATCGTTTTTGCTGATGGTACTGGAAATGGAATTATCGGCTCTCTGTGTGTTGTGACCACCCTCAGGCAGACCGATCTTCTGCCTCTGGATGGGTAGACTCATAATTTTGCTCGACTCTTGCCACAGAGAGGCTGCAAATAACTGGTCCGAAGGTTTTATTTTGTTCTTGCGCTCTGTTCTGGCCCCACCACCGGGGGACCCTCCCGATATGATTGAAGATGATGAATTATGTCACGACGGAAGGCGGAAGTCGTCGCCCGGAGACAGCCGGCTCCGCGTTGGGGGAAAAGTTTGCAAGTTGTTTGCGCTGCTGCCGGCGGCCACCCTGGCCAAGGAGGAGCCATCGTCGGCAATCAAATCGATATGATGGCTCGGACTGGAAGCAAAGTATGATTTATTGAGAGCATCAACCGGCGCGGCCGGCTTTCAAGAACTCCATTTTCACTTCCGCCAAGGATACTCGCCAATCAATGGCCTATCGAACGTCATTCGTCAAACGGAAGACGCGAAACAATTTAGCATCCAAGCGGCGGCCGGGGACCGGGTGCTGAATAATTCCACTTCTTCGAGCGGCGGAACAAGTATGTCAATCGATAGGGATGCGGATTGAGCGCAGAAAAATGTCGCCCGATAATCCGATAACGAACCCGGGTTGGCGCAATCGCCACGTGACGCAATCGCACACTAACGCCATTACTCGGAGCGGAACAGAACGCAAACTTTTCTACTTACGAACAAGCGCCCCGTCCGCCCGTCCTCGATGGCCACCGATTGTCACGTCCATATATATGCACTTGCCGTAAAGGATTTCAGATTCGCATTCAATGGCGGCGTCGGCGGCCGTAGAGAAAAGTTGTAACCGGGGAAAGCGGGAAGCTTTCTTGCGGGACCTTCGACGGTCGGTCAGAGGAGCATTCTTGAACCGATGGCGGCACAAAAATGCTGCCAGCAGCGGGGGGCGATAAGCAAACTTTGCACATCTTTGCACAGCGCGGCTCTTTGCGAACCGGAGACAGCCGGAGAGCCTGCCGCTTTGTAAGTTTTTATTTTCCACCGCGCACCGTTACGGTACACACATCTGCTGCCATTCTCGAGCGGGTTTTTCTGCACTGTTTGGGACCAAAGGCCGGCCGGCAGAGCGCCTGTCTTTTTATGGAAATTGTTTTCGGAAAAAACTTTCGCCCCCAAAATCGCCCCCCTCGAAGGGGCTATTGAATTTCTCTGATTTGCGTTTTATTACGCCGCGCTTTCACTTTTTGCGCCGCACGGAGCGTGAAAATAGAAAATTATTTTCGTGACGATGGCCACACCGTGCCGCTTTATTAATGAGACCCGGGCGCCCAGGCCCAGGAAGGTGAAGTAATGGCAATTGCGTGATGGGTTTTTGGTTCGCATAAAATTAAAGCGAAGGACGAACCGTGCCTCACCGTGCCTTCGTAAACACACCCAACCACCAAGATTAACCGTCGGACTCACCGTCGGAGCAGGCGGATCGATCAGGTAGCAGTGCCTGCAGGTCCACCCATGGTTTGGGGTGCGCCCTTCCGCTTCGGCGAAAATAAATAAACGATTTGATCGAGCAGAAAATAACTTTTCCCCTTAATCCCCTTTTTATGATAAATTTTGTCGAAACCAGCGAAAAACAATTAACGACCTAACCACTTCAAAAGGATGCCTGCTGTACCTCACCTGCTACTGAGTACCCGGTCAAAGCCATCGTCACCTTCCGACCGTCACAAGCAACTTTTGGGGTGGACCTCACGATCGGAAGGTTTCGATCAGCGTACTAATTATTCTTTTATAGCAACTTCGCTGACGGCGACAAGACGCGGGAAAATTAAAAGAAAATAATTGAAACATCAACTTCCAACAACGACACCTTGATGTCGCCACCGATTTTGGTGTAATTGGGTTTTTTAAACCAAACCGTTAACCATCCGTGGCTGAGGTCAGGAAAATCCGGTTGTTCGATCCTCAATGGCAGACTATTTGAATGAGTTCAAGGGCTGTATTTTTGAAGCCTATTTTTACGACTTCAGGTAAATTTTACACCTCCCAAAAATGATATTACGAACAATGAATGATGCAACAAACTGATTCACATGTTCGTAACAAGGCTGCGATGATGCTAAACAAAGTACGCGTCATTGTGGTGAGTTCCCAGGACCGTAATCAGAGAGGCTGTCGAAACGGATCACACCGTGCACAACACGAGCAGGGCCATAGGATCAAAGTGGTTCGCCAAATCATGAACCGTGCTCCACGAGATCAGTCCCCACAGGGCCGTCGTTTGCACGTGTCCCGCTCTACACGTGAGACACCGACCCCGAGAGCCGATGCTTATAGGGAAAGGATTGACGTTGCAGCTCCGCGCTCCAATACTAATCAAGAGTTTTTAGTTAGCCCCCCCCGCCGGTTGGGGGCTAAAGGTGGCCGGGAAAGATTAGTTTCACTCGACCTGGCGTACCCCGGTATCCCGGTGTGGGGTTTCGTTGCACTTCGAAACGCATCGTTGCAGTTTCCCCACCACGCCAATCCCGTTCCCGGACGCGGGAACGCGCTTTTCTCGCGCTCTTCACGTATGCGAAGCATAAACTTAATTAATTTTACCTCTCGACACGCCGTACGCGACAGCACCGGCGCCGACCTGGTCGGTATGATGTCGGTTATCGCATTTGCCTTTCAACAGCCAGCCGCTTAACCACACTCGGGTACCTTTTTTCTTTAATGGCCGGCCTTATCCCTTGCAGCCGTTTAACGCGAGAAGCGATAACTTAAGAACACTATCTAGCGCGCCCGGTCGTGGCATAAACTCTCAATAATTGGCAGTGATAATGAAAGCGAGCGGCACTTTAAAGTCGTGCAGCGGAACATACATGTTCGAGACATGCTTAATGCTGTAACGTCAGAGGGCACGAGAGGAGCTTTCTGGGAAAGCAGAAAGCGATTGCCACAGGCTCGTTCCTGTGGAATCGTTGCGACGACGCAACCCTCATGGGACCGGGGCTTCGGAAACGAAGCCCATTGAAAATCACTGAACGAATTCTTGGGCTTTCCACGTAAAGACCAAGAGGAATCCAACCCGATCCTCACACACACACCGACTAACCTCGATGACATGCCATTGTGAATCAGTCGCTCAACATTTTATGAACACTTGGCCGTTGGCGATCGTTTCGAGGGCTAACGATAGTTTAACTCAAATACTAACGAATTTCGGATTTAAATTCCCAACACCGCCGAGATGAGTACATGGGCCTACACAAAGGACCCCGAGACCGCGACGGGCGAACAGTGCCGTAATTTATGATACAAACTTTCAGAAGCCATCAACTTTATGCTCAGCTTTCTAGCCACTGTGCTGTGTGGTTCATTTAGTTGGCCACCGCGTTTGCCACCGCCACCGCTTTTGAGGATGATGAATGATTTTTTTAAAGACACTGCCTCCGCTAAGTACCCGGAAAGGTTGAGTTTTCGCTTCAAAACCCGAGTGTGACACGATGAAAAATGAATTCTGGGGCTGCCCTGTGTAAAAAGCAATCCGAACGGAACCTACATTTGGATGCCTCACCCCGTGGCGGGTAGTCACAGAAAGTTTTCCAATGTCGGTGCTTCCGGAGCCGGACGCGATGGTGCAATCCGCCCGCCAATTCGGATGCTCGGTGGATGCTCGGTAAATCAACCGGAAAAGTGTTGCCCACCGCTAGTAGTCGTCGGTTCGTAAATTAATTAAACATTCACAGCCAGCAAGCTTAGATGTTGTGGCGGCCAATAACTGGAAATTTGTGTCGAGCGATCGACCGGAAACCCACGGCGCGGTAATGCATTTAGCGGTTCCGGGTGGTGCGTGCAATTTCGTGCCAGTCGCACATAATTCCGATGATTCGCGTTCGAGTGATACGGAAATTTGGACATCAAATTGTTCATTATAATTTTGGCGGCGGTCGAGAATCGTCCAGAAATGCGTTTGCGAACATTCACTGACTGATTAGAGTTTTAATTGGACCCCAGAACCAGAGTGTGTTCGAGATATTTTTTGCTTCAATGCTCCTGCAATCTGCCCAAATAAATTGTCAATCTGTTTAGTTCTTGATGTGATGGCACCAAGCTAAGCTCATGAAGCAATCCGGTTGTATTTTTTTACTTACTAGTGAAGTAAAACAATCACCTCGCTCTGTGAATGCCCAACGCCAGCATCACCACGTGTGGCACTCCATTTAATGATGCTTACTTGCGCTTGGCTGGCATCAGAAATGAACACTCAAGCCCTCAAACACCTTCACGGCTACCACTTTCCCAGCGAGCACCCCGACGGCGTCGTTTCGTGTTTTATTGCTGAAACGCTCCCCCGTTTGTCCAGGGGGAAAAAAAACGGAACACGAAACAAAGCTCGGCAAAGTAAAACTGGAAACGCACGACCACGGTCACGTGACTGGTTTGTGCACTTTTGGTGCATTGGCAATGTATGCATTAAAAATGCATTCTAGCGGCCAGGGCAAGGTACGCAAGTCGGTTGCCGAGTGGTGGGCTTGGGCTTGCCTTAACTCGGTGTTGCGGACTGTACTTTGTGGCTCAAGAGCAAGTGCACTCGTGGGTAAGTAAACCGACGCCCGGCGCAAATTGTGGCCCTTCACCGTGCGTACATTTCTGCAGTAAATTGGACGCTACTAAGTGAAGCTATAAACTGGCCGCAGGCTAATGCACTCTGTCGCCATTGCCAAATGGTGGGGGTGGGGGGGGGACGGTCCGTTTCAGCTTCGTTTGCTGCACCTTCAAAGACGCGTTTGGCAACGGAGAAATTAATTACGGGCGAACATTTCTTCGCGGACGAGGGTGTTTGTAAAAATGCCAAACGGTTCCTTAACTCTCGAGTTCAGGCTTCAAAGGGTTCTGGCGGGGTCGATTAAGTTCCGGCCGGTTGCACCGCGAAAGGTCACGTGATCGTCACGCCAAGTCAGGTGGGTACCATTCGATTTACTGGCGAAGGTGCAAAGCTCAATGGATCGGAAGACCCGGTTGGCAGACCGCGGGGCTTAAGATTGACAGGCGCACCCGATGGAGCGGATCCCGGAAAAAAGCGGGTTTGCTTCAAAGGATTCGCGAGAATGGGATTTATCCCGTCGAGTGTGGGACCCCATCCTGACGTTCCGAGTCGCCAAACATCAAAGCCGGCGTCCGGAGCTGCTACTGGCAGGGCACCTGCACTTGGTGTCGCTCGAGTGAACAGGCCGAGGGTCAATCGAAGGAAACCGATCGACTTCCGCTCGGTTCGTAGTTTGTACTAAAACCCGCACACTGCAAACCCGAACTGCGCATGAACGCATGGCCACTCGTGGCAGCGGTGAATCCAGCGATGTGTTTACGATTGCCGAGGGCCAGAGCGGCACTCAGTGAAACATATGATTTGCTGGGGCAAAACCTTATGGAGAGCCGTATTTCCGTGTAGGCTTTTCGTAGGGGCCGACGATAATATATACCCCGCGAGTGCTAATATTGGATATTATTACTTTAGTCACCCAGGAAAAGAAGCTTCCGGTGGAGGTTCCCGCCAAGAACGGAACAACTCCCAAACAACGTGCCGTAAATTGGTAGAACACCGCCGTTGGGGTTTCAATTTGACGAAGCTCGCGAAACTCGTTACGGCATTGGCAACATTTGGCAGCAACAAACGAAAAAAGGAAATAATCCACAAGGCTTTAAAATGTTGCGCCGCGCTCCTGCGAAATAACCCCACTGGAAAAAACCGACCGGAAAAGACGTGAACTAATCCTTCCGCCGTCGGCCAGGTAGGCCAAATGAATAAATCATTTGCCCGATTCCGGCGCGGCGGGGTGGTTGCGGCGCCGGCGGTGAACTTAATCGGATTTTCATTTTCATAGAAACCCCAGGACTGGTGCGTGGTGCGGTGCCGGAGTCCCAATTAACTCACTCCGCGCCTCACCTTATCTCCGTGTCTCCGGTAAAACCGCAAAACACGATTGAACCGACGCGACGCGCGGTGGATCGCCTTTTTCTTACCAAAAAGCTTCCAGACCGCCAGCCCGCCAGGTTGTCCCGGGTACTTTCTTCCGGTGACACACCGGGCGGCCTCGTAATGAGCTTCGTTCCGTTCGCCGTCAGCTGGCCGATAATGGGGAAAAGATTTTGCACCACCATCAGCTGAGAGATTATGGGAAAATCGAATCGGAAGGCAACCAAAAAATACGCAGCTTATTATAAGCTCATTTAAGGGACGGCCTAGCGGCGCACTACTTGGTCTGCGCGTTAGTGCGATCATGTTTTGCTCGTTATCCAATGCCATGATGGCAGAACAAACGGCACGAGGTTTAGGTTGTGTTTCGGGGTGTCTCTCTCTTTGATGCTCGAGGCCATGGCATCCATTACCCTAATGGAACCCTGACCCTGCCGCAAACTTACAACCCAACTCTTTGCGGATCAATCAAACGATCGCAACAAACGGCGGCCGCGTAAGTCGGATGCAGTGCAATGATTGGCCCGTGTGGCCCAGGGCGTCAGTGGGTCGCAATAAGAGGAAGCCCGCTTAGTGTCTTGTTATGTGGCCGCACCCACCGTTACCGTTCTGTGACAAGACATTCAATTTGCATAAGAGTTGTGTTTATGTTCCTTGTTTTTTTCCTTGCGAAGCCCTCGGCCCCGAATCCATGCACGCGGATTGGCTAGGGTTTCCGGTCGAATGGAAATCGTGTGAGTTGAGTTTTGTGGATCCAATCCACTGCCACTGCACGATGGCCCCCCCTCCCCCGGCGGGGGTTATGAAAATTTGATTTGCAAATGTACCCCGGTCCCGGTCGGAGTCGTGTGTTTGTTTAGTATTTTTGGTCCCCTTTGACAACGTGACCGTTGGTGGCGTTTGTGGCGTGCCCACCAAAATCACTCTCCAGCATGTGAACATGTGTCAGGTCGGCGGCACCGGGTGGCAACGAGCCACCGACCCCGTTGGCCGTGTGCGCCGAAACGCCAAAGGTGATGCGGTTTTGGGAGGGGACAAAACTGTTTGTAACTCAACTAAATTCAACGAACCCCGCGGCGAATGGCACGTGCAACGGGGCGGAATGTAAGCGACGTTTTACACTACGCCACCGGCGGCTACCTACCATTTGCAAATGCTGCCAACGCTCTGCACCGCGGTTCGCGGTGGTCGGCAATAAAAATACGGAAAACTGAATTCGGAAAGTTTTCCCACGAAGGTTTGTGAGCACCAGAATGGTTTGCGTAATGTAGCTTTGTCAATTCGTTTTGGCTTCGTCAATTTGTTTGATTTGTGGCCGCCATTGTGTGGCCACTAGAAGCGGTGTACCGATAACGAAAACACACACACTTCGGTCGGTGCACCGTTCGGGGCACCAGGCGTCTCCATCGGTTTTGATGTTTGGATTTAATTTAAAAAACAGTCACAACTGTTACAAACGAGTCCTTGTTTGCGAGTTTAATATTGTTGTTTTTTCCTTACGATTAAAATACATTGTTCGTTGTTGGCGCTCCGCGTAAAACGGTAATAGTCGCATGGCGAGCGTTCACCAAAAGCACTGCTCAGCTTCGCAGTCTCTTGCGGAAGGAAGACGGTCCCGACGGTTCGTATCCAGATTGCAGACCACAAATAAAAAAACACACAACATAAAGCGCCCAAATCGAGTCCTTCAGGTGACCCATTCGAGTACAGGGTGCCTCATCATGACCTGTTTAAATGTTAAATAACTCCGCCATTTTTCAGTCGATTTTGAAAAATCAGCCAGTTTCTGAAACGTAAGTCTAAGCCGTTATAGTCATAGAGCCGATTTACGTCAAAAGAGTGGGTTTAATTGTAGCGCTCTACATTGAAAATAATCATTCAACTGTAAAACCTGTGCGTGCTTATTGTTGCCGAATTTCTTCTGACTTCTTTCTGTGGAGCTATTTGAAGAGTAAGGGTTATGTCAGCCAACCGAAGACCATTGAAAAACTGAAAGCTTTCACATGCAGCAACTCACATCGGAAATTGCCAGCCATGGTGAACATTTGACCAAAATTGTTTTACATAAAAAAATTGAATGAATGAACCTTTCGAATAAAAGTTCAAGCATCGAAAAATATAATATTACACCGTGTTTTTTATAACCAAATGAAAAAGTGCATTTTTGACCACCCTGTAGTGATAAGATCTGAAAATATCTTTTGCACAGTACAAAGACGTAGAGCTATTGAAATTTAGTGTGAATGTTGAATTCCGTAGAATGTTTGAGATTTATCGTAAAATTTAATTGCATGACACAAGAACGGTCATCAATCGGTTACGGATTATCAATTAACCGTGTTTTGATTCCCAGGAACTAGTTATGATCGTAAAGACATAAAAGATGGATAATAGTAGAATACAGGCTTAGAACAAACGGAGGCCAGACGACACGACGAGGACACGCTGAGGAATGATATTCACGTTTTGTCCGGAGAGTACACCGAAACAATTTTTCCATGTTTTTGGTAAATCCGTTTTAAAATTTATCACACAAATCAGTATTAAAATTCGGAAGATAACTAATGGTTGGTGACTGAAAAAATCGACGACGTGAGTTGAGCGTTTAAATAAATGTTGATTAATAACTCCAAATAGCTTTATTCTGAAATTCTCTTTATGTAGTTTCTTTGCATTCCAATTAATTTATAGCGTTTCAAAGTCCCATGTTCCATATAAGTCGATTTTGCATGATGGAATCATGTCGTGGAGCGATGCAACCATTTCCTCATATATCGGACAGCGTTCGATGACTAGCCTTTCCAGCATAGGGAACGCTTTCGGTATCTCGAAAAGCCTACGATCCGTTAGCTTCACTCGCCGAAGATGTAACGGTTTGCCGCCGGAAGATAAAAAAACATGTTAGCTAATTAATCTTACAACTATCAACTCGTGTATCCCATCAACTCACCTTCTCACAATCTGAAAATTTCAAGAATCGAACGGTGGGTAGATGAACTTGACTTAAATCTTCAATACTCATCTCGCACAATTGCAAGTCACGTAGGAGTGGTAGCCTTTCCAAGGACTTGAATACACGCGATGACTAAAACATGTAAGAACATAGTAATTGTATTGGCCACCTTTTCGCCGCCAAATGCAGCAATACAGCTCTCGAATAACCTTACCCGACAAGAGTCTAGTATAATTGAATCGATGTGTGAGCAATATTGGCAGATCACATCGAAGAATTTGGCCCTATCGAAATGAAATGAGTTTGTGAACTCCAAACATTTCAATTGTGGCGCAACCTGTTTGGTCAATATACTCCAATGATGAATGTCACCGGTGTCACGGAAAGAGATTTTTTTGAGTGAAGAAATCACTCCGCATCCTTTAAAAACATCCACGCTCACATCGTCTAATTTTCTGTCAAAGATTTGAAGATGCTGTAAGAAGGAATCGTATCGATTAAGTCAGGGTCGGAACATTGCTGTGCAAAATATGTGCTTACCTTGAGCTTGGTTAGCTGATCCAAGCTCTTGAAATCTCCTTCCCGGTGAAATTTTGATGTAGCAAGCCCCAAATACGAAATATTGCGACAATGGCTCGTGATGATTTTGAACAAGTCTAACGGGATCGCCTGGATGATCACGAGCTTTTGAATGGAGGAATGCCTTCGAAAAAAATCTAAACGTAACTGGGGAGTGGTCGTTGTTACGTCCCGCAAATGCAACTCCCTGAGTCGAGGGAAGTTCAGTAGAAAAAACTCTTCGGATACACGTTTAACTTTAAACACTTTAAGCTGAGGGCTGAAATGCTCTAAAACGTTGAAAAACGCTCTTCCATCCGCACACAAGTGCAGCTGTTCTAAGCGCGGAGAGTTGGTAGGCAAATTGAGGGCATCTCTGAACAGTGGCATATTGCTCTCATCAGTGTAAAGATTTAAATACTTCAATTTCGGTAGAACTGGAAACGACTCAATTGTTTCGGTGCATTTAGCCGATAAAGGGATGTAAATCTTCAATTCCTGCACATTCGGGACTTCTAAGAGGAATTTTCTAAGCAGGGTTATGTTGACGAACGAACTAATTTGCAAACTAGTAATCGATAACCCGAACTTGTGCAATATCTTTTCTGGCATTCCTTCGGCAAATAACGGTGCAGGGCCGTCGTCCAATTCTAAGTAAATGTGGCGATAGCTTCGTTTACTATTCAGCAAAACAGAGCATTCATCAGGCTTGGGTCGTAGCAACACTCGATCCATCCGGCGACCCAAAAACACGAGGTTAGACCAGCGTTGGCAGACAAGAGCAGCTTTTCTCATGTCGCCCACGTCGAGGTGGTCAAATATGCAGCACAAAACCTTAAATGAAATAGAAACGTGAGTGGCACCGCCAAACTACAGTTACTTTCCACTGTTGCTTCCTTACCTCATCCGGTAAATCCGAAAGCATCATTATGTTTCCTTGCAAATGAATTATAACAACGATTTGCACTGAACAACTGAAGTTATTGAAAAACGGAAAAGCAACAAACAATCGTTTGACGCACGTCAAATGTAGCGACCCTATAAGTGATAGATGCGCAAATAGATTATATTGTTTGGTTGTAGCCATAGCGTAACTTTTGGTTAACTTTAGAAATAGGCCACTGGATGGATTTGATCGAATTTCTCTTTCAGGGTTGAACGGCTTTGCAAACACATAAAACGATTCGAACAATCCGGTGCAATATTTCCGGTATCGTAAGCACAGAGTAATCAATAACAACTTAGCAATAGTGTAAGTATTTAATCAACATTTGAACTACATTCTGCCTTTGCCTTTTATCTCTTTATCCTTATTCTTACCTACAAGATAGTTTTATTTTGAACAAAACTAGCTGTTCCCGACGCTCATTCCATCCCCATTTCTCGATTATCCGGCGTTTCAGACGATTGGGCATCCCGGTGATGTATCCGATTGGCTTCCCTTCTCGCTTTCCGTTGCTCCTCCGTTTCAGACGATCGGGCTTCTCGGTAACGTATCCGATCAGCTAAGCTTCCCGCTTCCCGCTTCCCGTTGGATACATGGGAACATTCACCAGAACATTTCCGCTTTCCCAAAGCTCCCCCCTGCAGAATTCGATTCGATTTGTTCGAAAACTTGCTTTGCTTTTATATGCAGGGTGTTCCATCACGACCCACACTAATAAAATGTTAAATAACTCCGCCATTTTTCAGCCGATTTTGAAAAATCAGCCAGTTTCTGAAACGTTAGTCTAAGCCGTTTTAGTCATGGATCAATTTACGGTAAAACAGCAGGCTGATATTGTAGCGCTCTACATTGAAAATAGTCGTTCAACTGTAAAACCTGTGCGTGCTTATTGTTGCCGAATTTCTTCTGATTTCTTTCTGTGGGTCTATTTGAAGAATAAAGGTTATTTCAGCCAACCGTAGACCATTGGAAAACTGAAAGCTAACATCGCAGCGGAAAGTGCTAAATTAATCTTGTTGATATGTCGAAATCGACTGCAAAATGGCGGAGTTATTTAACATTTAAATAGTATGGGTCATGATGAGGCACCCTGTACATTCGGTGCAAGCCATCAATTTAGGCTAAACGATGTTCGCCTAACCTTTGTTGCCCAAGCTACTTACATTTAGGATTCTCCCGGTTTAGGGGCTGGGACAATCTGCGGAAGTACTGCCCGAAGTGGCCCGAATAAACCGATTACGCGGGAAGCGCGACGGGTACCATTATGCAACAGCTTCGCAACAGAGTGATAAAATCGAACAACGGGCGGACGACATGCCACGGGCATCAACAAGTTAACAGTCGATGGATTGGAATTTTAAAGTCACCCAATGTCAAACGCACCCACGGGGGGCACTGGCCTCGTCTACGGACGTTCCGTTCCGTACGGCTTCACGTAAACAAATCAATCCGAAAGGACCAGGACGAGAGCGGTGGCGAAGAGTGGATATCGGAGGGACGCTCGTTAGCCGTTCCAATCTAAGCTTTCTGCTTGCGCAATCACGAGCTTAACGAGGCCAAAATGGGGATTGAAATCAAATCAGGACCTCTGGAAGGGAAGGCTTTGAGGCAAACGTACCGGGCAAAAAGGAGTACCTAACACGCGCCCGCCTTATCTTATTCGATGTTCGATAAGCGAAATGTAACCCCGACGTTGGTCGGGCGTTGGTCGCCCGCCGGAACAGTGGCGGGTTCAGTGGCGACTTGGCGTGCTGCTTTTGCATAGTGTCCACGAGGAGCGAGGTCCATAAAGACTCCAACAACACCTGAGACGATTGTCGCGCGAGCTAAGGACGGTCTCTCATCGCTCAAGGGGCCTCATGGGTCCTCGGAGACTCGAGCGCCGTCCCTCCCGAGGGGGGTTGTTTTTGCGACGACCGGCAATCACCACCGTTACCTGCCGGTTAATGAGATTACATCGTCATGATGTGACGGGGCCGTCGAAAACACGTTGCCGGGGTCACAGGCCGGCAATTCGCGGCCAACAATGAGGGGCGCGTGTGTGCGTCGTGGTCCTCAACCTTCCGGAGGGAAAGCCAAAAACGAAAACAGCCGCCCCGGCCCGGGGATTATGTTTGTTGCCGCGTGCTGGTGGACCATCGGCAACCGGTCGGTTGCCAACCGGAACCGCGGTGGAGGTTTTTTTATCCGTTCAAGGCTTACTTTGACCCGAGCACAGTTGGGCATAGAATTTGTGTGTAATGATTTATGCGTGCGGTCGGGGCGACCCGAAAGCACACTAATTAACCTGCACGGGTGTAAAGTTTCCGGGCACCCGGTGGTGGTGGTGGTGTGTAATTGGTGTGAAAGCTTACGGTGCGCTCGGTCGCCCAATAAATTCTCATTAGCGACGGCGAGCGGCGGATCACACTTTATTAGCGTGGCCCTCGATCACGCGGGTTCTCTACCAACGGCCACATTTGATTCCGAATTAATGATGCCGCCGTAACGACGATCAGCTAATTGCGCACTATTTGCACGCAACACCGTGAACCGGTGAAGGTCACCACCGACCAAGAATTCTAAATCCGAGCCGCGTTAGAATTTCGTAGGTTCGCCATCCGGTTCCCTTTTGATCTCACTCGCATTCTGACGGGGGGGTTCTGGGAAGGGACCAATAGTGTGAGTGACGGCTGACAAATCACTTTAT
>NW_026454012.1:0-6964 GCF_943734635.1 Anopheles cruzii
GCAAAAACTGTTTAATTTTCGGCCATGGCGCAGCAAACTGCAACAGACCCCCAAAGTGTAACAAGTGCGCGGACAACCACTCATCAGCGTCGTGCCCGATGGTCGCCGCTACTAGCGACGGGATAATTCCAACGCACAAGCTTAAATGTGCAAACTGTGAGGGCAACCACTGTGCCGGGTTTTACGAGTGCCCGAAGCGTCCAAAACGTGCTGAAAAAACACAAAGGCCGGTTACACACACCAGTTACAGACACATGCCGAACGAATTCCCGGCGTTACCGATAAGGCACCCAGCAAATCCCGTTAACGCGTGGAGCAGCACGCTTACATCCACAAAGTTTCCCCAAACTAAAACAAGCGAGAGACAAGAGAAACCCGAACTTTTCGAGCGCTCGGAATTGATTCCTATCGTAGTGGAAGTCATAGACAGAATGCAACACTGCAAAACAAAGCAAGAACAGATCATGACGATCTTTGATATTGTTACTAAATATTGCTCGCCTTCGCCGTGAACCCAAAAATAATAACACCTAAAATTGCATACTGGAATGCCAATGGCATTTTAACTAAAAAACAAGAACTAAACTATTTTTTAAGTTATTATAAGATAGACTGCATTGCCATCACAGAGACATTTCTGAAGCCTGAACATACGTTTTCGATTCCAGAGTATGTCACATATAGGTTAGATAGAGTAACACATGCTAAAGGAGGAGTACTTATATTGATAAGAAATGTCATTAAACATAAGTTGTTAAGATCTATGAATTTAAGTATTATAGAAGCTATAGGACTAAGAATTTTCACGGAAAAAAGCTTTTTCACGTTAGTAGCGGCATACCACCCAGGTGGAAACACAAAGATAGAGCTATTTAAAAGAGACATAATTAAAATTACTGCAAGATTAGAGCCCTTCGTGATTTGTGGCGATCTTAATGCTAAACATAGAGCATGGAACTGCAAAGGTACAAACACAGCTGGAAAAAGATTATATGAAGAAGGGCAAAAAGGGCTCTTCACCATTCACCACCCTAGTACTCCTACATACATACCTACACAAGCGTCGAGAAACCCTTCCACACTTGACCTTACCATTACAAATAATAGACTAGACCTATCTGAATTGACAACCGTAACAGAATTAACCTCCGACCACCTGCCAGTAATTTTTGAAATCAAAAATACCAATGTCAACTATAAAAATCCAAGACAAATTTACGACTACCAAAATGCAGACTGGACCAGTTTTCGGAACTACATTAAAGGCTCGCTCGATCTAACAAACTTCAATCTATCGAACATAACTAACACCCACGAGATCGATCAAATGATCGAAAACCTTACATCTACCACCTTGAGAGCTCACGAAAACTGTGTCCCAGCGAAAGTTCCAGACAGCTTCAATATAATCCTCCCTGAGTCCATTCTCCAACTTATTAAGATTCGTAACAAGTATAGGAAGAAATGGCAAAGGCATCGTAGTAACATGGAATACAGAAGCACATACTATTTCCTGAAATCGTACATCGAGACGGAAGTATCCAAAGAAAGAAATAAGGCATGGTCTAGGAATCTACTACAAATTAACTCTGAAAAAAACAACAATAGAATCTGGAAATTCGTAAGGATTATCAAGAAAAAACACACACCCCTTCCAGCCCTGAAGGTCAAAAACAACATACTAATAACAAATTCAGAAAAATGCAACGCAATTAAAGAACATTTTGAAAACGCACACAAAACCACCTACAAATACCATAGCCCACTAGAAAAGGAGGTAATTAATACCATCAGCCAATATCAGTTAGAATCAGAACAGACAGCTGAAACAGAGCGTTTCCCATTAATAAAGCCCAAGGAAATTATCAAAATTATTAAAAACTTAAAAACTAAAAAATCAGCAGGCTGTGATAAAATCAATAACAACACTATCAAGAGACTCCCGACCAAGGCAGTGGTATATATTAATCATATCTTTAACGCATGCTTGAAATTGGGGTACTTCCCAGACGCATGGAAACAGGCAAAGATTGTAGCCATTCCAAAACCCGGGAAAAACAATTCCAATCCCGAAAGTTATAGGCCAATAAGTTTACTTAGTTGCATAGGAAAAATTTTCGAGAAAATCATAGTCAACCGACTAAACCAGCATACCAACAGGAATAATATTGTCCCAGAAACGCAATTTGGATTTAGACCCCATACATGCACAACACACCAACTTCATCGGCTTAAAAACCACATACAATCAAGTAGGGAATGCCGTAAATCAACTGGATTAATATTACTAGATACTGAGAAAGCATTTGATACCGTATGGCATAATGGCCTACTATATAAACTCATAAAACACAACTATCCTCCCTACATTATAAAAGCTATCCAATCGTTCATAAACAATAGAGTCAATATAGTGCACATAGGAAATAGTCAATCAGAACCGTTCAGCCCAGTCGCCGGAGTACCACAAGGAAGTGTTTTATCACCGTCATTGTATAACATATACACGTCAGACATTACTGATATGAAAAATTGCAACATGTATCTCTACGCTGATGACCTAGCGATTTCGAGCTCTGCTAAAAGCCCTCGCAGTATAATCAAGAACCTTAACTTGTCGATAAAGGCATATTCAAAATATTGCAAGACTTGGAAAATAAAAACTAATATCGAAAAATCAGAAGCAATATACTTTACAAGAAACAGAAGCGCTAACAAACTTCCAAAAAGTTCAGTAAAACTAGGAGCATCAGAAATAGAATGGAAAAGAGAAATTAAATATCTAGGATTCTTTTTCGAAAGACAACTAACATTCAATACACACATTACCAACACCATAATCAAAATAGACAAATTAATTAAAATTCTTTATCCATTCATAAACAGAAGATCAAAGTTAAATGAAAAAAACAAGCTATTACTTTACAAAACATGCATACGTCCAATTATCATGTATGCATCACCAGTCTGGGGTACCTGCGCCCAAACTTATATAAAGAAATTTCAGATCAAGCAAAATAAAACACTTAAAATGATCTTAAACCTTCCTTATTGGTACAGCACGAAAGCTCTACATGATAGGACCCAGTTACCAACAATAAACGAATTCCTAGAAAAAACAAACCTAAATTACCACAATAAATGCGAACACAACGAAAATAGCTTGATAAATACACTGTCAACAAATCGGAGACTAGTACATAATTAGATAGGAATAAATAAGTTAGTATTAAGCATAGATTAAGTACTATTATGTAAAAATTTTTTTTTTTTTGGCGTGGGTTTTTCCCCTTTTTCCCACACAATGGAACACAAACATAAACAGAACTATCAAACGGCAACGCCACAAATAATTTAAGTATAACGAGGAAAACAAACACTGTGAACCCGTTACCAATTATGTTAAACAATGAGCTAAATTCAAATAAGGTTATTCAACAATAAAACCAACTACTACTACTACTACTTTTGTGTTGTTCGACAGATTGCATACCTTCAGGAGTTTACTACTGATTAGGGCGGAGAGCCGACAATGCGAAGGAGTTGCAGCGCACGAATGTCCTTCTTGGTAGGCAATATTTGTTCAGGACGAGTTGCAAGTTGCAAAACTATTATTCTCTTTAAAACTGCCAGACAGAAGCCAAATCGTCCACCAAAATTCAGTTGTGTAATTTCAATTGATTGATCATCGAATAGGAATTAACTGCACGACAAAGAAGGATTCTCAGACACGTACATTACGGTAATAGGTAAAAATGCTTTATATTTATTGCATTTTTCAAACACTAGTAAAAAAAGTTCCGCCAGAGGTTAGGTTGTTTTTAAAATATTTATTCGAAACTATGTTACAGTTGCAGTTAAATAAGATTTTTCGAAATGAATGGTGTTGTTTTGTTCGCTAACATTAAAATATTTACACTTCACGCTGTGCATTCGGTTGCAACCTCTTAACGAACGCTCACGGAGAATGCAGACGAGGTGTGCACGATCTTTCTCTCTCATCCTCTATCCTTCTGTAGCACCTTTGTCGATATTTCTTTTTGTTTCACACTCCGAATATTCTGAGTCCGATTTATGCTTCGTGTTGCACTTGGTTTTCCCCCTCCGCGATCCGAAAGTATCCTACTGGGAGACATAAATAAATAAATAAAGTCACCTACACACTAGCGTGTACTTTAATTGCAAAATAATATCTATCTAGCAATAACTTTCGTAACACTAGCTTCGCATCGTTCACTCGGTTCACGCGTGCACCCTTTAGAATCAAACACATTCAAACATTCCGCACGGCGCCTCGTTTATCACAACATACAATAATTAAAACCTCGCCACTCCGGCGCTCGCCCCAAATGCTCTTCTTTATCGTCTCCATCCATCTCTTGAGTTAGTTCGGAAACTATTCGGACGATTCATCCTCCCCCAAAAAAAGGTGTTCCCATTTTCCCAATTTCCCATTCGTCAGAGAATCGTCTCGCCGCGCAGTAATCGATTAAATCCTATCTCACTGGGTGGATGCTTTGAGCGAAAAGCCGCCTCGGAAGAAGAAGTACCCTAACAAAACGTATTAAATTCTACTATTCCCCAGAAAAAGAGTCAACCGTACGCCGACGCCATCGTCGCTGGTTCACCCAGCAATCGGTAGCCAGACGGTCGGTCGGAGGAACCCATCAAAAGTGAGTACGTATGACAACAACTACATTCCAGTGGCTGGTAGGCAGGCTGCGGCGATCGCCCTAGAACTGTAGTATCTGATTGATCCAGTCTCGGAACTCGGATATCCGGGTGTAGACGCCCGGTTGGTTCGGCTCGGCACAGCCTATGCCCCACGAAATGACACCGGCCAGCAGGAACCGCTTATCCGGGCGCTGGATAACCATCGGACCACCGGAATCCCCTGCGAGGGACAAAGAATGGGCCATTAGTATTCGAATCGCTATGAGCCTGAGGTGCAGCAACCCCTTTACCTTCACAGGAGTCATAGCCTCCTTTCTTCCAGCCGGCACAGATAAAGATGTGAGGGATGTGTTCAATGTAGCCCGCGCTCCGGTACATCGTTTCGCAGATCTTGTTCTCGATCACCGGTACGGTGACCTCCTGGAGGACACTCGGCAGTGGTCCATCTAAAAAGCCGAACAGGATGTATTAGTCTAAGGTCGCTTCTTGTGTCCGCTTTGCCGAGCGTACCTTCGTAGAGACGACCCCAGCCGGTAACGAAGGCAGTCCGGCCGATGAAGTTTTCGTCATTCTCCGGCACACACACAGGGATGATGTTCGGTTGGAAGCCGACGGGTTCGTAGAATCTGCAATTAGTGCGAAAACTCGTTAGTCGCCGTTAGGATTCGTTTCACCCCGCGGTCCAGCATTACCTCAGCAGTGCCAAATCGTACTCGAATGTCCGCGGGTCGAACTGGGGATGAGAGGCCACAATCTGCACGCGTCGCTCCTGGTAGCCGTACGGTTCTTCCTCGAGTGCCAGATCGTACTCGCCCAAGCGCAGCAGCAGGTCCGAGGGTGGCACACTGTGGGAAAAGGGTGTTGAAACGGGTCAGCTTGTTGAGTGATCAGGTCTTGGTGAGGAATTTCGAGACGCCACTTACTTGTCCACACAGTGCGCCGCCGTGATGGCCCAGTTTTCGTTGAGTAGCGCAGCGCCACACTTGTGCAGATAGGTCGAGGTTCTCCACTGACGCAGCGATATCTGCCACGGCCACCGTCCGAAGGCCGCCTTCGTGCCGCCAACGATGCGCGGCTCCGGGAACATCCTTTTGCCGCAAACTACAGAGGACAGAGAATGACACACGCATTTGAAACGGAAGCCGGACGGACATTCTGACATGCGGCACAGAAGAGCCCGCTGCTGCCGGTTGCGTGTCGTAATGAGCGAATCGAAACGAGCCGATCGACAGCGGGCAATGAATGAATCGTAATTATGTGGCCATAAAAATTGTAAATGATCCCCGAGCGGCTCGATCCGATCGTGATAGAGGTTTTACGAGCGATCGTGTGTGTGTGCGCAAGGGAATATCATTGTTGAGCCAACGGCGCGAGTGTGGGAACCAGTTTTAATCGCTGGACATCGTCGGGCCCACAGGATCCCCGGGAGGAGCTGACCTTGGCCCGGGACAGCGCTACTCTGCGTGACGCTGATGTTAGAAGATTAATTTATCCACAAGTTGTGCAGGGAAGAGCAACGTCGCGAAGGACCTTCTCCGGTCTCGGGTTCTGCCGTTTCGAATGCAGACCCAGCACAAGAAGCGACACCCGTGCATAATATGTAATGGAGCGTTCTTCTCTGGTGGGCAGTGCTCCTAGCCGGGACCTGAATCCCCGGCTAAACGATTATCATTAGAACGCATTGAGCGGGCGAGGATAAGACGATGCGACGATGCAATGGCCAACGAAGCGTCCGGCCCATGCGTAACGATGCAATTAGCTGCTCCACGGTGCCCAGGGAGCGCAGGGTTCTTTATTTTTCTCTCCCTGTCAACAGCCAGTTTATGTGCGGCTTACAGATCTTGGCCGCGACCGCGCGCAGGATCGATTCGCGGCGGACATCAACACACCGTTGTCATGCGTTAATCGCGACGTTGGCCGGGCAGAAATTGAATGCTCAACCTCTAGCCGGACTCGCTGGCAAAGGATTCGCCTACGGGGGCTTGCCAGGATGATAAATTATCCACGCATCGCGAGGTAATTTATCGCGCAGAAATAAATATATCAACGAGCGGTGTGCGCAGCGCACCAGCGCACCGGAGCAGGGTTTTAATTACGCTAAAGAATAAATAAAATGTATTCACGAGCTCACAACATTGGTGACTCAATTGAGTGTTTGTACCAAAACACTGCCGATCGCTGTGATGCCCCCGGGTGGCCCCGCAACACAGTAAAACAATTAATTACATAATGTTTACAGTCGTGCAATAAACCACCAGCGCGGCCACACACACACAATGCTCACACGGGC
>NW_026454012.1:7341-16781 GCF_943734635.1 Anopheles cruzii
CACGAGCTCACAACATTGGTGACTCAATTGAGTGTTTGTACCAAAACACTGCCGATCGCTGTGATGCCCCCGGGTGGCCCCGCAACACAGTAAAACAATTAATTACATAATGTTGATAGTCGTGCAATAAACCACCAGCGCGGCCACACACACACAATGCTCACACGGGCATAAAAAGGAGCATGAGACGCGAATCATGACAACAAATCGGACATCGGCGAGAACATGCACGCGATCCTAGGGTTCCTGTTCCCAAGGGCATCAACCAGCTGGTGGCAGCCGCGACCCCCCCGGTCCCAACTCCGTCTGGACTCATAAAAGTATCGGGCGACAATCGACTTTACAACAGCAGCAAGAACAAGAAACGCTGCCCCCAGAAAACCGGATAACAAACGACCTGTGAATGCCCTGTCGGCGGTTATTCTGAGAGGCTGCGCAGAAGGACCACAGCTCGGGGCCTGCTGCGTTGTGCGCGCGCCCCTCACGTATGACGAGTGCGTGCAGGGCACACTGCGATTGGGAATAAATCAACATTACCAGTCCGTGATAGTAATGATACCATTAAGTGAATACGAATAATTTATTTTATTCCAAAGTCCGAAAAACCTGTCCCGTAGGGTGGGTTCCGTGCCCGGCCACGGGAAGGGATGCAGAGCCTGCGGTTCTGGTCCGGATCGCTCCGGTTTATGAATTGACATTTGCGTGCTGGGGCGATCGCCAGGGCGTCAGGGACGGTTAGGTTGATTAAACCGTACTTTAAGACCCGGCAAACTAGCAGGACTCAAAACGGGGTCCAGGCAACCAGGACCGTTAGCATTTTGGTTCGACTGAATTTGGACCAATTCATGAGGGCTAGAATTTTGACGATTGGGCCTAACTGTTTTGGTACGTGTTCATAATTGTTGAAGGATTCTTTCTTTAGCAGATTTTCCAAAGTCTAGCAGAATTGATTAAAATTTATAGTTTTTTTAAAACTATTATAAAAATTAAAAAAGTTGCTCGAATAGGCAATTGTGTCTCGGGCGTTAGTGTACCTGAAAGTAGTGTAGTGTGGGTTAGTGTACCACAAAACATTACAAAAAATGCTGTAGTGTTCCTCAGTTGTTAATATATTTATCCTCCATTGTGTAGGGTTGTCGGCGCATGATTAATTTTAATGCGAATCACGAGACTTGTAGTCTTTACCCATCAACTCATCAACCATCAGACATTTGATCAGTGGTCTGTCGGGTCTGTTGAAACAAAAAACTTCTCGAGTGATGTCATTTTTGTGTCTCG
The DNA here is from genome assembly GCF_943734635.1 of Anopheles cruzii. Taxonomy (NCBI): domain Eukaryota; kingdom Metazoa; phylum Arthropoda; class Insecta; order Diptera; family Culicidae; genus Anopheles; species Anopheles cruzii. The sequence continues at coordinate 8,620 of NW_026454012.1, forward strand.
TCAAAAAATAACCCAAAAACAATTTGCCAAATGGAATGGAGGTTTAAGAAAACGTCTAACGCACACAAAAGCGCAGACGATAAAACTTATGAAAACAACCAATCATTCAATCGGACCATTGTTGGCCGCATTCTTGGCCGCACACAAAAAAAGCCACGTCCACGGCTCGCACGATCGATAACAAAGCCGCCACCCCCCGGGCCGGGTGTAATCGATTTTGAAAACTTATCCCCTTTTGTGTGTTACTTCCTTCCAAGCACGGTGAAGCACGGTCGGTCGGTCGTAAACACGGGCGCGAGGATCTTCGAGGTGAGGCGCAGAATTCCTGCGCCGAAGATGGCACGAACGTGCGGAGAGCCGTCCGTCCCGGACGTTAGGCAGGATGCTGGATCACTTGCTCCCGGAGAACACTGGCTCCCGGAGGTGCGGCGGTGGTAATGACAGAGCAAAGGGGTGCACCAGCCGGTCGGCCGGCCGTCCGTGAAGAAGAGTAATGTCGATCCTCATCTTCGCCCGGAGATCTTCGTGACCGGTGCTCGCAGGCAGGCGCAGGAAGATAGCAGCGTGCGCGGACTGGAAGCATTGAACTTCGCCTCAACTCAAGGTTGAAATTGTTTTATGCTATTATCAATTATTTATGTTATATTTTTATGACCAAAAGCGCGGCGTAACCGAACGCACTGTGGCTGAATGGAGGGGCGGGAGGGCTGGGGGCCCGTAATGAGACATAACGTGCAGCGTGGCCCCCGTGGGGTGATGAGATAATCTTCGATGTCGTGCCCCGGAACGGTGCGCTATCAGTTCGCGGAGCGGGAGTCTGGGGTTTGGCCTCACCTGTTCGGTAATCGATGCCCTCGAGCGACGGCAGCGTGGACGTGGTCAGGAAGTCCGGTGCGAGCGTCACACCGTCGGTGGTAATGTTGGCCAGCGTCGTCAGCGACGGGGTGGTCTGCGTCGTCGGCGGTGATGATGTCTGGTTGGCTGCCGGTTGATCCGGGAATTTGACAGGCATTCCGGTGGTCGGCTCGGTGGACGTAGACGGCGATGGCGAGGTCTGCCCTGCGGTCGCACTGGTCACATTGGCGATCGTAACCGGTGACAAGGTGGAGGCCGTCGGTACCACCCCGGAGGTCGAGGACACACCGCTGGGCGGCGCAGCAGGTGGAGTAGGCGCTGGCGTGCTCTCGTTCGTCACTTTGTGCTGCTCTTCCGCGCTTCCGATGACGTATGTTACCGTCGTCGGTGATGTCGCCGTTGTCGTATCGGTCGTCTCTTCACTGCCCTCGGTACTACTCTCTCCGGCCTCTTCTTCTTCCTCACCTTCTTCACTCGCTTCTTCCTCGCTACCACTGCCTTCCTCCTCTTCTTCGCCGCTCGTCTCGGTCGTGCCCTCGGTCAGTTCGTCCACCGATGTGGTCGTTTCGCGGCTACCGAGCGATTCCGTGGTCGTGGACGAGATGGGCTGCCTCGACGGAGATCCTGCGTGAGTGACAGTGAGTTAGTTAGTCTATGTCAAGGTTAGTTGAAGAAGCGACCCCCTACTCAATTCCCTGACTCAAGTTCCAATATCTCAAAGCTACCGCTCAATCCGAACCTTCCGAACGTCCCAAACAACCTTCGGGGGCTCAGAAGCGACTCAGACAATGTATGTGGCTAATTACTAGTTAAACGATCCCTGCGCTGCTCCGTGTGTGTCGTTGGTGTCCCAACGGAAGTTAGTAGCACCCTCCGCCCATTAAACGGAAAGCCATGCAATTTACCAGATTCCTCGCTAGATGATGATGATGGAGATGATGATGGTGATGAGGATGATGAGGAGGATGTCGGTTCGGATACGCTCGCCACCGCCGCCGTCGCCGCCGTGTCACTGGTCGTTAGTGTCGGTGCGGCGGAGGATGTACAGGGCCCGGTTGGTGAAGTCGTTGACGCTAATGTCGTTTCGATGGGCTTCTGCACCTCGCTCGACTCCGTCGAACTCCGGGTGGTGCTGCTTGACGGTGGCTGGTCAGTCACTGCCACGGTTTCTGGCGGGCTGACCGACGGGGTCGTCTTGCTCAGCATGGCCGTCACCTGCGAGTGAACCATCAGTTCGTCGGGAGTCGCTGCCGTTTGGTTGCCGCTGTCCTCCTGGACCGTGTCGTAGACGTAGGCCGACTCCGGGAGCAGCGACTCGATCGGGAGTTTGGTGTCTTGCGCGAACGACACCTCCACCGAGGCCGCCGGTGGAGCCGCTTGGGTTGATGGGGATGGTTCATGCTGGTTAGTGAGATTACTGGCAACAATGACCTCTTCCGGGGTTAGTGTCTGTATGAGTATCCAGCTGTTGGACGTGGTGGGGCCTGCAGAACGCACGATCGAGTGAGCGAGTGTTAACGTGCGGCCTGTGAGTGAGATCGTTCAAACACTGGACCTACCTTGATTCACACTGGGCCGCTCAGTCGTAGCATCCTCCAGGATACTGCTCCAGGTGAGGAGGCCGGGTCGGGCAAGGGTGGCCAAATCTTCCGGGCTCCCGAACGCAACCGGAGCCGGTGGAGCTTTCACCGTAGAGGAAGCCAGCGAGGCGAGCTGTGTCTTTGTCGAAGTCGAAGGAGTCGGTGTCGGGGTCGGTGTCGTGTCCTCGGTGATCCTGTCCGTCGTAGAGGGATAGGTCGATCGGTTAACCACCGCTTCGGACTCCGTCGAGGGGTGTGTTTCGATCAAGTGATCTAGGGAAGTCGCAGGAACTGTCGCCACGTGCGAAGTTGGCCTCGGTCTAGGCCGTGGTACCCGTGTCGTCGTGTCTGGAATGTCCGCCAAAGTCGTCACGGTCGGTCGCTTGCGGTTCGTCGTGGGTCTCGTCAGAGGCACAAAGGAGGCGGTCGTTGTCGGCGGCCGGCGAGACGGAGCCGTTGTCGAGTCGGACTTGGTCGGTGGGGACTGGGTCTGGGCCGTCGTTCCGGGTGTCGTGGTTGGTCTGCGCGATGCAAACGTGGTCTGCGCCGACGCCAGCGTGCTGGGCGGTTTGCGTGACACGATCGTGGTGGTCGGAAGGCGCGTCGCTTGACTGGACGGCACGGCCGGCACTCGGCGGGTCGTCGAGGGCAGCAGTGTTGGCGGCGGATCCGTGCTGGTCGCTTGTGGAGCTGGGACTCGTGTGGTCGTTTTGTTCGCCACCGGGCGACGGTGTTTGTACGGCTTCGTGGTGGTGGTGGCCGCCGCCGTTGTGCTGCTGCTGCTGGCAGCACTGGTCGGACGTCCCGGGGGTCTCCTACTGGCGGTCATCGGAGGTGGCCGGCCAGGATTCTTGCTGCTCTGCACGTACTGGAACGTGGTGAACTCCTGGTACTCGGTCGTCGTCTGCACGTCGTCCTTCTGTTGCACCTTCAGCGGCCGCTTCGTGGTGGTGGCCGGGGCCGTTGTTCTGCGGTTCGCGTGTTTCGGTGTCGTCCGGCTGGTGGTGGTGGTCGAGGAGCTACTCACCAGCTCGTACTTGGTGCCGTTCCCGGCGGGGGTCGTTGGCAGCCGCGTCTCGGTGAGCGGCGGCTTGCGGTTCGTATTCATCACAGACTGTTGCGGGAAGTGCTGGAAGTTGACGACCGAGTTGTGGTCTATACTGTTATCCGTTATGTCGGGATCGAACAGTAACCGGTCGTCCTGGGTACGAGAGACCGGAAGGATTACGTGTCGCGCTTGCGCAAGGGCAGACAGGGCGCTCCGCGGTGGTACTTACGTTCACTTGGCAGCAGGAACCGAAGAAGATCTTGTCGATGCACACGCCCAGGTGCGTGCCGTTCGATTTGAAGCAGTCGATGGCGAACATACAGATGCCCTCCTCGCCCGTGTTGCGCACCACGCACGGCAGGTGCCGCAGGTTTCTGCTCGCTTGAACTGCAAGACACGCAAGAGTCGGGAAATACTTATTATTATTCATCTTGGGAATGGTAAAGATAAGGATCATTATTGTTTCAAGAAACAGAGTGTTCGTTGGTGTTTATGAACTGGAATCTCCAATCAATCAGTCGATATATTCAACTATCTAAGCCCCTTTATTATTCAGCATAATCTCTCTGATCATCAATACACTTGTTCCAACGAGATTCCAAATCATGAAGATTTAAGAAGATCCCAACAAAAAAAAGCTGATGCTAACACAACCTTGGCCAATTTCTTAACACGAACTCGTTTCGGAGCCGAAGAACCAGGTTCTTCAGACTCTTGATTTCATTCAGGATCATGGTGATAGACCCAAGCATCATCCACAGTGATGATTCAATACACAAAATCCACTTTATCCTTTCGAAAAAGCTCAAATTGTTGCCGAGAAAGTTGCATTCGAATGCGTTTTTGTTCCATTTTCAGCGAATGCGGCACCCGTTGTGGACACCGTTTTCTGAAGCCCAACACTCCAGTCGAAATCTGACTTATACTGCCCAATGAGACGCCTAGACCATCTACTAAATTTCTTACAGTCACTCGTCGATTTTCCAATCCGATATCTTGAATTTTTCAAGTGTTGTTACTGTTTTTGGACGTCCTTGACGTGGATCGTCTTCAATGCTTGTACGACCACGTTTAAGTTCTTCAACACATCTTTTTACTGTGTAAATTCAAGGCGAAGAGTCCTTATATACTTTCAAAATTCGTTCGGTCATAAATTACCTTTGCTTTCAAACCTTCCAAAAATAAAAATTCAATCACTGCACAATACTTGACTTTTTTTTCTTTGTAAAAAATACTGTGACACGTCGATACTAAATGGGTTGTAAAGAAAAAACGAATTGGCAGATTGAAATGAAACTTCACATACGTTCATATGAAGAGAGTACCAACATAACAAAAAATTCAATTGGGCTAGTAGCAGCGCCCTCTGATATTGAACCGTAAACTTGTTGAACGCCCCAGTAAGTAAGACAGGCGCCCTAAGTTATTACCCACGAGAAACTCCAGACATGTTAGGCAATTCGGCAAATCAATCGGTTAGGCAGTCCCTAAGGAGCGATCCAATCTTCTTCCATCCAATTCTTCTGACAAGCTAACGAAGTAATCCCAATTCAATAATGTGAAGTCAGTGTCGGCTGCATCTACTACGGGAACAAGAGGATTAGCATACGAAAGGAATCGTTCATTCGTCTGTTTTCTTCTCATTCGCTTACTCCAGGAACCTGGAACCTGGTCGAATCGACCTGGACCACTTCTCGCCGTTGGCAAATCTTAATTAAATTCCCACTGTTTCGATAACAAACATTTCCCTCCGATGGATGCTTTTATCACCGAAATTACATATTCCAGGGCGCGCGCGCCATCGCAAAACTGGTGCAAAAGGGGCCGACCGGTCCTAAATATCCATTCCCGGGCACAGTCCGCCTTCCGTCCACGGCGCCATCATCTCATCCCACGGGGCGGACTAGGTCAACGGGTTTTTGTTTCTTCTCCACACACACACACCGGATCCGGAGATTCATATATCTCCGACGCTCGAATCTCCCACCGTGTCCCGTAAAACGCGCGGAAAGCATAGCCAATCCCATTTGCATACCACCCGTCCGCCCGACCACCGCCACCTCCAATCGGTTAGGCGCCGGCCCGGCCCCGCCATAATGCCTGCGTTTCGTTAGAAACGCTTTTACCGCCACCGGCGCCGCCGCCGCCGCCGAAAACGCTGCCATCGGTACGTGAGAGAGACCTCCGAGACTGTGAGGCAAGGGCCAAATATGGACCAAGGTGTGCGCTTTCGGGCGCAAACGGATCGCTGTGGAATACGAAATTGGGGAAGCTGTGCCATGCCTGGCCGTGTGGCATATATATTTCGTGGCCGACGGCCGACCTCAGCCCAAACGGGAGCTGGCCGGGCGGTGGAGTCCTCCCAAAGTGGGTCACTCGGGTATCGTTTACCTCGATTTATGATTCTTATACAATTACCCCGCTTTCGGGCGTTTGGGGCTCACTGGCTAGGGCGCGGCCACACCTAGGCAGTGGCCCCAGCCAGGCAATCAGCTCCGCGGTTTGCCGTGGTCCCAATGCGCCGGTCCCCTTGGAAAGGGAAGCATGATTTTTACTTTCTTCAACCCACCCGGTCCGGGAGACCCGGCAGGTCCGGCCACTTTCTTTTCCAACTGTTCCGCCATTCGTCACAACGATTCATCTCTCGTGGTCCAAATCTCATCTCCGGTAAAAGTGGGATCACTCCGCGGAGTGTTTACTTTGGGGTGTCGAGAGGCGTCTCCGCTACTTCGAGTGGTCATCGACACCATCCGGAAAGGTGCGATCTTGGCGCCTGAAACAATGCGCCGTCCGTGTGTCGAAACCGGAACTGATCCGTGCGACTTGTCCTCCAAGCGCAACTCGAGGTTAGATGGTGACTCCGACACTCCGAGCGCTGGTGGGGTTCTCAGAATGCGAATGCTGGCAGGCGACCTGTCACCTAGCGATGGTCCGGTCCGGGATTGGCGTTGTTTGTTTTCATTGCTGTCAGTGCCGGTCCAGGTTCAAGTCCACCCTTGGTGCCCTTGGTTCTGAGCCAGCGCGACAAAACTGAGCCAAACTGAGCGATCCGGACCCGGGTTTGCATAACGAAACCCGTTTCTTCGGCCATTCCATTGCGCCGAGATCGTGTGACCCAAACAGCAATGGCAATGGCCGGACAGGGAACTTGAGAAACAGTAGTCGGTTTTTATGGTCGGCTCCGGACCGCATGTTGGGACAATGTGTTCTGTGTGATCTTCTGCTGTTCTGTCGCGCTCCGTTCTGGTCATTGGTCTGTCTCCGTTTCTTGCTTCCTTTTTCCTGCCGTCGGTTCGTGGCCGGTTCGCTTCACAGGTTCACAAAGTCAAGTTCATGGTAGAGCCGTTTATAGCTCTGGGTAGTGCGATTGTCCGGTCCGGAATTATAGTTTCACAGCCGCGCGCTGCGTAGACTTGCTACGGCGTGATAATTACTGTATCTGGCCATTTAGAATTGTTGTCACGAAGCAGCGGTTTTCTGCCAAGGTGACTTCTCGTGGGGAATCCGGTATTGGGTATGAATTTGCGACAAACAAAAACCTGAACTCAACTCTGACTATCGTCAACCTAAGGTCGAAAAGTGACAGTTTTCGAGTGACACTCTCCAAAAGAAAGCTCTCCCCTGTCCTGTCAGTTAATAACCGTGTCCTACATCGACTTTTTGGTCGGCCCCCTGGAGATTCACGGCGATTTGCACGTCGATCAATCAAAAACCGGGACGTGCCACAGGAATGTGGCGTATTTTGGGCAACACTTGCGCTTTCGGTTTGCGTGCGTGTGACTCACGCCGATCACGCGTGACGTCACCCGGAGGTGACATTTGTCGTCCACAAACACTTTCTCCACACAATTCGGGACTGATGACAACTCGTAACACCGTGTCCACCGTGGTCCGAAATCCGGTTTCCCCTTGCCAACTTGCGCCGAACGTGGATTATTAGCGAAGGCGGTTTAACCCGTGCCCGTTGCCGGAGTTGATCGATGGAAAGTCGGCCAAGTTGGTGGTCAGGCGATTGTCACGGGCCCAAACGAAAGGGAATGCGCCGATTGCTTAGAACCAGCAGCAGCAGCAGGGTTCCGCTGGCGGTTCGATTGTCTACTTTCACCCAGAGGTCCAACTTTTCGCACCTTCGCGACCGGCCGAAGATCAGTGAAGAAAGTAATTTAAATCTGCCCAAATAAGCTAGCCCGGTGACCTGAAAAGCGACGCAAAAAGACGACCGAACGAATCTGTCTCAGCTCGTGCTCCGGCTCGTGCGGAGAGCCGGTGGTTTCAATTACGGGCCAACGGCTGATGCTGGTGGCTGCTAATGGCCGCGGTGCCCCTAAGAAAGCCATCGAGCGCGGGCTGGTCGAAGGAGAAATGATACGCGCTCGTGGCGCTTTCCGACTTGCCAGTAACCTCAATTGGAGTTAACCGGCAGACCGGCGGTCGGCGCTTGGAATGGCGGCCAGTGCGCCACAAAATTGCCACGAAATGAGCAAATTTTCCAACCCCACCGATTGTGATAAGCCCAAAGCCAGCTGGACACTGGGCCGCAAATGGAGGCCAAGCTTTCGGGGTGCGGGGAGGGCGATAAAAGCTAAGGCGGAGAAGCACCCAAAACAGGCGAGTCAACAATAGATTGAGTGAAATCGAAATTTCACAACGAAATGGCCACAATGGCGACAAGGTGGCGA
>NW_026454013.1:0-16740 GCF_943734635.1 Anopheles cruzii
GCAATGCATCCTGCCGTGGGAGAAAGTGTATTGTTTCATCATAATTTCCAACTTCCAACTTTCACCGTTCGGCAGGGGCCCGGGTCGAAGCCGTGGCTCCCTAAATTGAGTTAAACGAAAGCAATAAATTTCAACTTACGAAACAATTCAATCCATTTCCGCCGCCAACGGCCTCCAAAAATGGGATGCAAAACTTGTTCCTGCGCTCCGCAGAACGCAATCGAAGGATTAGTTTCTCGCCCACCGCCACTATCGGTGGCGCTATCTGCTGCGCAGAGGTCGGCCCCAAACTAATATCCCGTGGCAAACACAAAAGCCACGTGAGAATTGTGTGGGGTGTGCAAACTTTGTTGCGCCACAAACTCGGTCCGTCCGTCCGGCGCGAAGAAAGGGCCCGCAGCAACCCGTGTCTTGGTCCGTGTCCCCCTTGCCGGAGACTTTACGGAGACTTTGTGACCCTGCTGCTTTTAGGGAGGCGAAGCTGCTAAAGTTAAGCGACAAAATATTCACCAGTAATCGACTTTGCACGACTCCGCCGAGTCGAGTTGTTTTGCACTCGGAGCTAACAATGTTCGTGACGTTCTATACATGCACTTGACGCTGCGCAGCCATTCTCCGGCAGTCGGCAAGCGTCGGTTCCGGTTCCGGTGTTCCGGTATCACCTGCATCTCGTCGTCCTGAGTTATGCAACTTCACCGGAGGTACACAATTTGGGCTACAATCTAATTTATCTGTCGAGCGTTGTATGTGTGAGATCCGGAGTTGGCCGCGAGAGGACCCGGAAAACCGGAAAGGGGTCCAAGCAGTTCAAGTGGCTTCTTGGGACCATAAAGCTCAGTTTATCAGCCTTCCTACGATTACCTCGAATCCGGAATGACACCGAAATTGCTCGGTGGTTGCTGGCCATATGTTAAAGCAACCGTCCGCGTCCATTGTGAAACCCCAGAAACCCGTAGCTCAAAAGGACAGGTAAGTTCTTGCTTTCGCAGTGGCAACCCGCCACGAGGATGCACGAGGAAATTGAAGTCAAATGATAATGATAATATATTTCAATATGAGATTAATAACTTACGGCCAATAAGCTCGGGCTTAGGGCTTTGTCTCAGAGCAGTAGGGACGGTCCAAAAGGAGATAATGAAGGCTGTGGCATTGGTATGGTATCTAGTAAATCATTACTTTGTACTGGCAAGTCTCAGCGTTGGGTCGTCCGGCAGCAGAAATGCACTCAAACTCAAGCTTACCCGGTTACAGCGTAGTCGTTAGCAGGACTAGAATCCCACTTGAAAGGTACGGGATCAACATTACTTACAAGCCAAAGCTGCTGCTGGCAATGATGATGATGATGCCAGCAGATTGTCCTTGTGGGAACCGTAGGTATGCGCCAGGCAGAACGACAGCAACTCGAGGAAGCACAATTAATTTTACATTGACATCGTCGGCACTAATCGTTGCTGACAGTGAGAATCAAAAATTCAGCAGCATTCCGGAACGTTCGTTCGGAACCAGCTGCAGACCTTTGATCCCCGGAGAGCTTTAGAAGTCAAACGATGTTTTCATCGCGACGGGTGTCAATTCCATTTCGGCAAACAACTTGATTCGGGTCTTCGGCAGTGACAGACGTTCAGTTGAACGACTTTGAATGCAATTATGAAAAGCAAGCTCTCGGAGTTTATTAATTGCTAGCAGTGCTTCTTGGATTTGTTGCCATCCGATCCGAACTGAATAAAGTTCTGTGAGTAAGATCGTTCGATACTAACCTCAAATTGCTTGGTTTAGAATTATTCGAAAATATTCTTTCGGATTAGATGGACTAAGCGGATAATCGGTGATGCACTAGGACCCTTGTCCTACACGGTTCAGGTACGTACGGCCGAACTCTGTCTAACTCCATGTACCAGACTTGCCCAGGGCCTAAGCGGAGCGTAAGAAGAATGTAATAAAAACAAAATACCGAAGCCCTTCGAAGTCGATTTAATCCTTACGACAATTTCCGTCTAACTTCCGCCAAACTTGTCCTCACGCTCACGTCGGCCCCACTCAAAAGGGTTCGTAAGCCATCCAGAGGACCTAAGGCTTATCCCGGTACCATTTCGGTATCGGGGGTTGTGAAGAAGATATAACTTTTCATTACGCTGATGTTTCGTTTAAAATTTATTATGCTACCCTCTTGCGCTCAAGAAGCCCCGACGATGGCCCTGTGCGAGGCCCTTGGTTAGCGGAGGAATTTATGTCCCCACCGAAAGGACGACCCCAAAAATGGTTGAACTGATCAACGTTACAAGGACGACGACGGGTTGATCGGAGCAGGAGAGCAGCGAACATTATTGCACACCATTTAGTGCCGAACGGGGTGCGTATGGCGGGATGGGTTTAATATCTTTATTGTCATTTTTCGAGCCGTACCTGAGAGGAATTCGGAACGGCCTGACCCAACACTGATAGCAAACGGTTGTTGCGACACCCGGCGCTGCTTCCTTGCCTGCTACGAATCAACTTTTTGCTCGGAACGCTTGCCAACAGCTTAGTTAACACGAGCTCTGGCGGTGGCTGATATTGAAATGATTAAGTAATCAGACAATTTATAGCGCATGCGTTTCTGCGTTTCTTGAAGAAACGTATGGAAAAAAACCATTATTTTCATAACTAAAAGTATTTTCAGAGTGGGTCTCGTTCGCAAAAATTCACACGAACTGCTGCAGTCTGTCGTATTGCTGCCTGAGAGAGACCAAAACTATGACAAATATTGTGTTGCGGGAATATGTTTTGTAATCCTTCGCTTGCATCGACCCAACCCGCTCTGCACAAGAGTGGTCGCTATCTTGATGCTATGCTACGATCCACACCGAAACATTTGCACCTTACACAGCACGTAGTCAACGATGGTTCTCTCATAAAGAAACCCACTCTGGAGTGTCGAGGAGCCGCGAGTCAATGCCATTTTTTATGTTGCCTCTCTAGCATAGCTCGAAATCTAAATCAACAGTTCGTTCTATTGTTTCGTATTAATTCTACTTTATTTCATTTGTACACACACACATACACACGCGCGCTTGCTTACCTACTCACACCTCCGTCTAACTTCGGTCGCTTCCACACTGCCACAAAGAATATCACGCAGCACGAAGAGGAATCTACACTTTTCTTAGTCTTTCTCTTAGTTTCCCGTCATCCGTCCGTCTGTTGTTGTTGTTGTTCGTTCCGTTTTTTTTCCTAGGAAAAGGATCACCATCAGCAGGACCATCCGTCGGAACGCTACTGGAAGCACACGGCCCCGATCTCGATCCAGAACTCCTGGTTCGCTTCGCGGCCAATGTCCCGGATCGCGATGTCGATGATGGGCAGTCGCATCGGTTTGTCCGTGCTGTAGCTGAGCACCGACTGGGCGTAGTGGGCCGTCCGGTGCTGGCAGTCGTCCTGCAGAGCGTCGTACCGCAGCCGCTGCGGGCCACGGGCCGTCAGTTCGGCGTCGTTCCAGGCGAGCAGCTTCAGACTCTGGCGGTAGCTGTTCTTCTCCTTGTTGAAGAACGCCACGCTGTTGCGGCAGTGATAGGTTATGTTCTGGGACGCGGTCGCCGACAGGAGCTGCAGGAAGCCGATCTGGTTGCTGTCCGACTTGTACGTGATTTTCATGCCGTCCTTCAGTTCGCCAAGCCACACTTCGTCCTCGTCGCCGTCGTACGCGAGCTCCTTCGTGCGCAGTGGCTGCGGCAGGACACAGGAAGCCCTCCGTTCGGCGTCACAGTACACCAGGATGGCATCCCGGGCGTCGCCCTCGTTCGGGTCGATCCAGTAGTGGCCGGAAGCGAGCTCGGGATGGGCCGCAAAAAGATCGCGGCACGTCTTGGCCGGTGAACCCTGCTTCCCGTCCGGCTTCTTGAACGTCCCGAAGGCGGCCTTCAGCTTTTCGTACGCATTCTCCACCAACTTCTGGCGCTCCTCGTCCGTCAGCTCGAACACGCGGCCCAGGTTCATCGGTTCATCGGCCATGTTCGGATCCGGTCCCTTGCTGTTGCTCATCTGGCCGTGGCCGAGCAGAGCGGCAAGGGCGGCCGCGTCGTAGCCCACTCCGTCTCCCGGCGGACCGGGCGGTCCTGGAGGTCCCGCTTGTCCCACTGGCCCCGGTTTGCCATCGTTGCCGGGGGGTCCCCGTGGTCCCGCGATTCCCAGCATTCCCTGCGGTCCGACGGTGCCGTCACGTCCTGGCGGCCCCCTGGGTCCCGCCTCACCCGGTTTGCCCGATGGACCTACACCGCCAACGTTACCCTTGTCGCCCGGCGGACCGGCAGTTCCCGGCAGTCCCTGCAGGCCGATCAGTCCCCGGTGACCCTTCGTGCCCTTGAGCCCCGCTTCGCCGTTCTCTCCCTTTGGACCCTCCAGACCCGGTGGTCCCGGTTTTCCGCGAGCCCCCGGCGGTCCGTCGACTCCGATGGGTCCCGTTTCTCCACGCAACCCTCGCTCACCCGTCTGGCCGAGGGGCCCTTGTTGGCCCGGTGGTCCTGGAAGGCCAGGAGCCCCCGGTGTGCCCTGGGTTCCGGGGTTTCCGATCGGTCCCTTATCGCCAGCTCGTCCTGCAATGCCCGGTGGGCCCGTTTTTCCCACCATTCCTTCCGGTCCGCTGTCCCCGGTAGGTCCTGGGGGTCCTGCCGGACCCAGTGGCCCGGCCGGGCCGGGGGGTCCATCGTTGCCCGGTTTTCCCGGGTGCCCCGGTTCTCCAGCCGCACCACGCAAGCCACGCATCCCTTGCGCTCCACTCGGACCGGGCAGACCCGGAAGGCCTCTGTCGCCCGGCACACCGTGAGGTCCTTGATTTCCCGGCGGCCCCGCTGGTCCATCGCCGCCGGCGTCGCCCTTGATGCCTTCTGCTCCCTGCGGCCCGGGCATCCCCGGGGGCCCCGCATTTCCTGGGCGACCCGTATCGCCCGGGTTGCCCTTCATACCGTGGCTGCCCGGCGTACCCGCCTGTCCCGGATTGCCAGTTTGACCCTAGAAACGATACGAAACAAAGGGCTTTAACAGCTGCGGGGCTGCGAGAACGTGCACACCCCGAACAAAAAAGGCACTCTTTTTCTCCATACTGAGACGAATTTTTTCGCGTGGTACTCATTTCTCACCAAAGGCCAAAAAGAGAGCGCAACAGCGAGCAATATTTCTTCTTATACATGTTTTGAAGCAAATTTGGTGTTAAAGAAGAATTACTGTCCAATTTTTCATAAGACATACTTAGTGCCGTTTTCCGTATTAGAAGAAGTGGGGAAAAAATTGGACAAAATGGTAGAGGAAGGAGTTTTAGTACCTAGCCAGACATCAAGACATGGCTCAGTTCGCCTATGTCTTGATGGCAAGGCAACGATAAATAGATTCTTGTCAATGGAACATTATCCATTACCAAACATAGAAAAAATTTCTAAACCAAGAAAAATCTAAAACAAATGAGTCCGAATACTTATTTGATTAATACTCAAGGAAATCGATTAGTAGACGTAAATCAAATAAGAAAATATCATAATCCTGGGTTACTAGTCAACCGCAGTGTTATTGATTAGGAAGTAAAGTCTAATAACGAGATAAAAGATTATGGTAGGAAACGCAAAAGAAGTGAGTCAAAGCGCGCTCTACTAACGCAATCCCGGCCATAGTGAGAGAGGTGCTCTTACAGGTTGAGATCTGCGACTAAAAATAATAAAAATTGAGTGCTTTTTTGGTTCGGGACCGCTTCAACACTCACAATGGGTCCTTGGTCTCCCGGTCGTCCTGGAGTGCCCATCGGTCCGGTTTCGCCGCGCAGTCCTGGCTCCCCGCGGGCTCCCTTGGACCCGGTCAGTCCAATGAATCCTTGGGGTCCTGGTTCGCCCGGCACTCCCGCGAGGCCAGAATTGCCCTGTTCGCCCTTCAGTCCCATACTGCCTCGGTCTCCCTTCGAGCCGGGTACACCGACGGGACCCAGGGGTCCGGGGAAGCCTTGGAGACCTTGCGGCCCCACCGCTCCCCGGTCACCGACGACCCCGGGAGCCCCAGGTTCACCGTGGGCACCCGGTGATCCGGGTTCTCCCTTCTCCGCTGGTTCTCCAGGTGGCCCCGTTGGTCCCATCGGTCCCTGAAGACCGCGTTCACCAAGGCGCCCGGCAGGACCTTCGGGGCCCGTCGGACCCGAACTGCCGCGCTCTCCCTTTTCTCCGGCGGGTCCTGCGAGACCTCGCAGCCCTGGGAGGCCCACCATACCGGGTGCTCCTTGATGTCCTTTCATTCCCGTAGCTCCGGATGGACCCTGCAAAATGGAGTCGGAGTGGTTACACGTATCCAACCACACCCCCCGCTGGTCTTACCGGTGGTCCATCGTTGCCTTGGGCTCCCGTTTCACCGCGAACCCCCGGCGTACCCGGAGTACCAACTGGTCCGCGTTCGCCCGGGAAACCTCGCTCGCCCCGTATTCCTGGCTGGCCCGTTGGCCCCGGTGATCCTGGCGGACCATTCTGCCCGTCCTTGCCTTGGGCTCCTGGGTTGCCTGGCGTTCCCGGTAGACCCTGGAATCCACGCGGTCCTGACGTTCCCGGTGGGCCACGGTCTCCATCGTTGCCGGGTGGGCCCGGGGGGCCCGGAATCCCGGGCGGTCCGTCTTTACCAGCGTCTCCTCGGGGCCCTACGGCTCCCGGTGGTCCGATGTCACCGTCCTTGCCTGGTTCGCCCGTGAATCCTTTGTCACCGGGCATACCGATCGGTCCGGGCAGACCCTGAAGTCCTTGCGGGCCCGATTCGCCCACTTTGCCGTCCGATCCGGGCAGACCCCGTTCCCCGGGTGTTCCAGCTTTTCCCTGCGCCCCGGCACGTCCCGGTTGTCCGCGTAGTCCTTGAATGCCGGGCGTTCCCGGTGGTCCAGGATCTCCGGACGATCCTTTCGGACCGGTGGGCCCCATAGCGCCACGGTCTCCCGATTGGCCCTTCACGCCTTGCGCTCCGTCGGGGCCCGGTAGACCGGGCGACCCCGAAAGACCTCGTTCTCCCTGCGGACCCGACAGACCCGTGGGACCCTTCATGCCGCGTTTGCCTCGTTTACCTTCCGGGCCGACGGCTCCCGGTAGCCCACGGGGTCCTGGTACACCGGCTTCCCCCTTGATGCCGGCTTCGCCTTTGTAGCCCCGCTCCCCGGGCAGACCCGATTCACCCTTCGAGCCGACGTCGCCTGGACTTCCGTTGGCCCCCGGCGCTCCGCGTGATCCTGGGAACCCGGGCGGTCCGGCATTCCCCGGCGATCCGGGGCTTCCTTTATTAGCGTATTACAGAATGCAATAGTTGTGTTAGTGTGTTAAGTTACCATACGATATGATACGTCCAATAGAGTCAGTCTATAACCAGCCACCAAAGTGTCAAGATATAATAGTGGCGACGAGGATAAAGTCGAAAAGTCGAAGTCAGGTCAGTCTCGTCAACTCAAGTCATGTTGCTATGGAATATTCCATAGCAACCACGAAGGAGTCGTAAAGATGAAAATGAACCTAGGAGAGTTATTTGGTGGAAGGGGTCTAAGGAGGTACCGAACTACCAAGGGTGTGCGTTCGGACTATTTTTAACGGAGCCAAAGTCAGGTGGTGCGAGTTTTGTCATGTATCCAACGGGAAACGAAAAGGGAAGCCGATCGAATACGTCACCGGGAAACGGAGGAGTAACGTAAGGTGTGAAGGAAAACTAAACAATTACGTCACCAGGAAGCCCGATCCTCTGAAACGCCGGATAATCGTGACTCAAAAGGGTTCGTAAGCCATCCAGAGGACCTAAGGCTTATCCCGGTACCATTTCGGTATCGGGGTTGTGAAGAAGATATAACTTTTCATTACGCTGATGTTTCGTTTAAAATTTATTATGCTACCCTCTTGCGCTCAAGAAGCCCCGACGATGGCCCTGTGCGAGGCCCTTGGTTAGCGGAGGAATTTATGTCCCCACCGAAAGGACGACCCCAAAAATGGTTGAACTGATCAACGTTACAAGGACGACGACGGGTTGATCGGAGCAGGAGAGCAGCGAACATTATTGCACACCATTTAGTGCCGAACGGGGTGCGTATGGCGGGATGGGTTTAATATCTTTATTGTCATTTTTCGAGCCGTACCTGAGAGGAATTCGGAACGGCCTGACCCAACACTGATAGCAAACGGTTGTTGCGACACCCGGCGCTGCTTCCTTGCCTGCTACGAATCAACTTTTTGCTCGGAAACGCTTGCCAACAGCTTAGTTAACACGAGCTCTGGCGGTGGCTGATATTGAAATGATTAAGTAATCAGACAATTTATAGCGCATGCGTTTCTGCGTTTCTTGAAGAAACGTATGGAAAAAAACCATTATTTTCATAACTAAAAGTATTTTCAGAGTGGGTCTCGTTCGCAAAAATTCACACGAACTGCTGCAGTCTGTCGTATTGCTGCCTGAGAGAGACCAAAACTATGACAAATATTGTGTTGCGGGAATATGTTTTGTAATCCTTCGCTTGCATCGACCCAACCCGCTCTGCACAAGAGTGGTCGCTATCTTGATGCTATGCTACGATCCACACCGAAACATTTGCACCTTACACAGCACGTAGTCAACGATGGTTCTCTCATAAAGAAACCCACTCTGGAGTGTCGAGGAGCCGCGAGTCAATGCCATTTTTTATGTTGCCTCTCTAGCATAGCTCGAAATCTAAATCAACAGTTCGTTCTATTGTTTCGTATTAATTCTACTTTATTTCATTTGTACACACACACATACACACGCGCGCTTGCTTACCTACTCACACCTCCGTCTAACTTCGGTCGCTTCCACACTGCCACAAAGAATATCACGCAGCACGAAGAGGAATCTACACTTTTCTTAGTCTTTCTCTTAGTTTCCCGTCATCCGTCCGTCTGTTGTTGTTGTTGTTCGTTCCGTTTTTTTTCCTAGGAAAAGGATCACCATCAGCAGGACCATCCGTCGGAACGCTACTGGAAGCACACGGCCCCGATCTCGATCCAGAACTCCTGGTTCGCTTCGCGGCCAATGTCCCGGATCGCGATGTCGATGATGGGCAGTCGCATCGGTTTGTCCGTGCTGTAGCTGAGCACCGACTGGGCGTAGTGGGCCGTCCGGTGCTGGCAGTCGTCCTGCAGAGCGTCGTACCGCAGCCGCTGCGGGCCACGGGCCGTCAGTTCGGCGTCGTTCCAGGCGAGCAGCTTCAGACTCTGGCGGTAGCTGTTCTTCTCCTTGTTGAAGAACGCCACGCTGTTGCGGCAGTGATAGGTTATGTTCTGGGACGCGGTCGCCGACAGGAGCTGCAGGAAGCCGATCTGGTTGCTGTCCGACTTGTACGTGATTTTCATGCCGTCCTTCAGTTCGCCAAGCCACACTTCGTCCTCGTCGCCGTCGTACGCGAGCTCCTTCGTGCGCAGTGGCTGCGGCAGGACACAGGAAGCCCTCCGTTCGGCGTCACAGTACACCAGGATGGCATCCCGGGCGTCGCCCTCGTTCGGGTCGATCCAGTAGTGGCCGGAAGCGAGCTCGGGATGGGCCGCAAAAAGATCGCGGCACGTCTTGGCCGGTGAACCCTGCTTCCCGTCCGGCTTCTTGAACGTCCCGAAGGCGGCCTTCAGCTTTTCGTACGCATTCTCCACCAACTTCTGGCGCTCCTCGTCCGTCAGCTCGAACACGCGGCCCAGGTTCATCGGTTCATCGGCCATGTTCGGATCCGGTCCCTTGCTGTTGCTCATCTGGCCGTGGCCGAGCAGAGCGGCAAGGGCGGCCGCGTCGTAGCCCACTCCGTCTCCCGGCGGACCGGGCGGTCCTGGAGGTCCCGCTTGTCCCACTGGCCCCGGTTTGCCATCGTTGCCGGGGGGTCCCCGTGGTCCCGCGATTCCCAGCATTCCCTGCGGTCCGACGGTGCCGTCACGTCCTGGCGGCCCCCTGGGTCCCGCCTCACCCGGTTTGCCCGATGGACCTACACCGCCAACGTTACCCTTGTCGCCCGGCGGACCGGCAGTTCCCGGCAGTCCCTGCAGGCCGATCAGTCCCCGGTGACCCTTCGTGCCCTTGAGCCCCGCTTCGCCGTTCTCTCCCTTTGGACCCTCCAGACCCGGTGGTCCCGGTTTTCCGCGAGCCCCCGGCGGTCCGTCGACTCCGATGGGTCCCGTTTCTCCACGCAACCCTCGCTCACCCGTCTGGCCGAGGGGCCCTTGTTGGCCCGGTGGTCCTGGAAGGCCAGGAGCCCCCGGTGTGCCCTGGGTTCCGGGGTTTCCGATCGGTCCCTTATCGCCAGCTCGTCCTGCAATGCCCGGTGGGCCCGTTTTTCCCACCATTCCTTCCGGTCCGCTGTCCCCGGTAGGTCCTGGGGGTCCTGCCGGACCCAGTGGCCCGGCCGGGCCGGGGGGTCCATCGTTGCCCGGTTTTCCCGGGTGCCCCGGTTCTCCAGCCGCACCACGCAAGCCACGCATCCCTTGCGCTCCACTCGGACCGGGCAGACCCGGAAGGCCTCTGTCGCCCGGCACACCGTGAGGTCCTTGATTTCCCGGCGGCCCCGCTGGTCCATCGCCGCCGGCGTCGCCCTTGATGCCTTCTGCTCCCTGCGGCCCGGGCATCCCCGGGGGCCCCGCATTTCCTGGGCGACCCGTATCGCCCGGGTTGCCCTTCATACCGTGGCTGCCCGGCGTACCCGCCTGTCCCGGATTGCCAGTTTGACCCTAGAAACGATACGAAACAAAGGGCTTTAACAGCTGCGGGGCTGCGAGAACGTGCACACCCCGAACAAAAAAGGCACTCTTTTTCTCCATACTGAGACGAATTTTTTCGCGTGGTACTCATTTCTCACCAAAGGCCAAAAAGAGAGCGCAACAGCGAGCAATATTTCTTCTTATACATGTTTTGAAGCAAATTTGGTGTTAAAGAAGAATTACTGTCCAATTTTTCATAAGACATACTTAGTGCCGTTTTCCGTATTAGAAGAAGTGGGGAAAAAATTGGACAAAATGGTAGAGGAAGGAGTTTTAGTACCTAGCCAGACATCAAGACATGGCTCAGTTCGCCTATGTCTTGATGGCAAGGCAACGATAAATAGATTCTTGTCAATGGAACATTATCCATTACCAAACATAGAAAAAATTTCTAAACCAAGAAAAATCTAAAACAAATGAGTCCGAATACTTATTTGATTAATACTCAAGGAAATCGATTAGTAGACGTAAATCAAATAAGAAAATATCATAATCCTGGGTTACTAGTCAACCGCAGTGTTATTGATTAGGAAGTAAAGTCTAATAACGAGATAAAAGATTATGGTAGGAAACGCAAAAGAAGTGAGTCAAAGCGCGCTCTACTAACGCAATCCCGGCCATAGTGAGAGAGGTGCTCTTACAGGTTGAGATCTGCGACTAAAAATAATAAAAATTGAGTGCTTTTTTGGTTCGGGACCGCTTCAACACTCACAATGGGTCCTTGGTCTCCCGGTCGTCCTGGAGTGCCCATCGGTCCGGTTTCGCCGCGCAGTCCTGGCTCCCCGCGGGCTCCCTTGGACCCGGTCAGTCCAATGAATCCTTGGGGTCCTGGTTCGCCCGGCACTCCCGCGAGGCCAGAATTGCCCTGTTCGCCCTTCAGTCCCATACTGCCTCGGTCTCCCTTCGAGCCGGGTACACCGACGGGACCCAGGGGTCCGGGGAAGCCTTGGAGACCTTGCGGCCCCACCGCTCCCCGGTCACCGACGACCCCGGGAGCCCCAGGTTCACCGTGGGCACCCGGTGATCCGGGTTCTCCCTTCTCCGCTGGTTCTCCAGGTGGCCCCGTTGGTCCCATCGGTCCCTGAAGACCGCGTTCACCAAGGCGCCCGGCAGGACCTTCGGGGCCCGTCGGACCCGAACTGCCGCGCTCTCCCTTTTCTCCGGCGGGTCCTGCGAGACCTCGCAGCCCTGGGAGGCCCACCATACCGGGTGCTCCTTGATGTCCTTTCATTCCCGTAGCTCCGGATGGACCCTGCAAAATGGAGTCGGAGTGGTTACACGTATCCAACCACACCCCCCGCTGGTCTTACCGGTGGTCCATCGTTGCCTTGGGCTCCCGTTTCACCGCGAACCCCCGGCGTACCCGGAGTACCAACTGGTCCGCGTTCGCCCGGGAAACCTCGCTCGCCCCGTATTCCTGGCTGGCCCGTTGGCCCCGGTGATCCTGGCGGACCATTCTGCCCGTCCTTGCCTTGGGCTCCTGGGTTGCCTGGCGTTCCCGGTAGACCCTGGAATCCACGCGGTCCTGACGTTCCCGGTGGGCCACGGTCTCCATCGTTGCCGGGTGGGCCCGGGGGGCCCGGAATCCCGGGCGGTCCGTCTTTACCAGCGTCTCCTCGGGGCCCTACGGCTCCCGGTGGTCCGATGTCACCGTCCTTGCCTGGTTCGCCCGTGAATCCTTTGTCACCGGGCATACCGATCGGTCCGGGCAGACCCTGAAGTCCTTGCGGGCCCGATTCGCCCACTTTGCCGTCCGATCCGGGCAGACCCCGTTCCCCGGGTGTTCCAGCTTTTCCCTGCGCCCCGGCACGTCCCGGTTGTCCGCGTAGTCCTTGAATGCCGGGCGTTCCCGGTGGTCCAGGATCTCCGGACGATCCTTTCGGACCGGTGGGCCCCATAGCGCCACGGTCTCCCGATTGGCCCTTCACGCCTTGCGCTCCGTCGGGGCCCGGTAGACCGGGCGACCCCGAAAGACCTCGTTCTCCCTGCGGACCCGACAGACCCGTGGGACCCTTCATGCCGCGTTTGCCTCGTTTACCTTCCGGGCCGACGGCTCCCGGTAGCCCACGGGGTCCTGGTACACCGGCTTCCCCCTTGATGCCGGCTTCGCCTTTGTAGCCCCGCTCCCCGGGCAGACCCGATTCACCCTTCGAGCCGACGTCGCCTGGACTTCCGTTGGCCCCCGGCGCTCCGCGTGATCCTGGGAACCCGGGCGGTCCGGCATTCCCCGGCGATCCGGGGCTTCCTTTATTAGCGTATTACAGAATGCAATAGTTGTGTTAGTGTGTTAAGTTACCATACGATATGATACGTCCAATAGAGTCAGTCTATAACCAGCCACCAAAGTGTCAAGATATAATAGTGGCGACGAGGATAAAGTCGAAAAGTCGAAGTCAGGTCAGTCTCGTCAACTCAAGTCATGTTGCTATGGAATATTCCATAGCAACCACGAAGGAGTCGTAAAGATGAAAATGAACCTAGGAGAGTTATTTGGTGGAAGGGGTCTAAGGAGGTACCGAACTACCAAGGGTGTGCGTTCGGACTATTTTTAACGGAGCCAAAGTCAGGTGGTGCGAG
Source organism: Anopheles cruzii (assembly GCF_943734635.1). Classification (NCBI taxonomy): domain Eukaryota; kingdom Metazoa; phylum Arthropoda; class Insecta; order Diptera; family Culicidae; genus Anopheles; species Anopheles cruzii. Next base: position 13,290 of record NW_026454013.1, read on the forward strand.
TTTTGTCATGTATCCAACGGGAAACGAAAAGGGAAGCCGATCGAATACGTCACCGGGAAACGGAGGAGTAACGTAAGGTGTGAAGGAAAACTAAACAATTACGTCACCAGGAAGCCCGATCCTCTGAAACGCCGGATAATCGTGAATCAAAAGGGTTCGTAAGCCATCGAGAGGACCTGACGCCTATCCCGGTACCATTTCGGTACCGGAGCTTGTGACGAAGATATAACTTTTCATTACGTTGATGTTTCGTTTAAAATTTATTATGCTACCTTCTTGCGCCCAAGAAGCCCCGACGATGGCCCTGTGCGAGGCCCTTGGTTAGCGGAGGAATTTATGTCCCCACCTAAAGGACGACCCCAAAAATGGTTGAACTGTTCAACGTTACAAGGACGACGACGGGTTGATCGGAGCAGGAGAGTAGCGAACATTATTGCACACCATTTAGTGCCAAACGGGGTGCGTATGGCGGGATGGGTTTAATATCTTTATTGTCATTTTTCGAGCCGTACCTGGGAGGAATTCGGAACGGCCTGACGCAACACTGATAGCAAACGGTTGTCGAGACATCCGGCGCTGCTTTCTTGCCTGCTACGAATCAACTTTTTGCTCGAAACGTTTGCCAACAGCTTACGATAAGCTCGAGCTCTGGCGGTGGCTGATATTGAAATGATTAAGTAATCAGACTTTTTTTAGCGCATTCTCAAGAGTTGCGCCTTCCTTATCGGAGATTCTATTGCTGGAACCGTCCCATTACTTTGATGGATATGAAAACAAAGGCGCACGCCGGAAATGTTGAGACAAGTTATGAGTTTATTGAGCGATAGTAAATTCTGGCGTTAATGGCTCGCGGTTTGCGTGCTGTTCGATCCGCGAAGGATGACGGACGTAGGCGTTTATGGTTGTAAGGCATCCGTCGTGGAATTATAGCGTAACACAACGAGCTAATTATAACGAGTTTGAAAGTGTAAACTGCACCCTTAACACTTTTACTGCTAATTAGATGGCTCGTCGTACCAAAAATCCATCATTTTGTTTTACATTTTCGCTCCCTTTAAGCGTGTATGAAAATTCAAACCATCCGTTTCGATGGCGATATATTCGCTACACTTCATGACCGCGTCCTACGAAAAAAGCAATCGATTAAGTTCTCATTTGACCGTCACCGTCATTTGCCAGTAATAGCAATCGCAGTCGAGTGGCCATCGATGGGCCCACCGACAAGGATCCGATCGGTCCCCGGAGGGCCCTCTCGATGCGTGCGTGTAAGCCCGGCCGCAGATCAATCGGCCTAATGAAATGCGATATATTTTCCTACCAATTATCGTCATCGATAACTTTGTAGAATATTAATTAGACGACGCTGGCGGGGCTCGGACCCACCGGCGGAATGGGACAGACGAGGAGTGTTCGGTTCGGGCAGCTCGAATGACGAACGAGCGCACTGTGCCATCTCTCATCCTGTGACCACACCGAATTAGGTGTCGTAGAGTGAACGGAGGACGGCCAGTCCGGTCGGTCGGCCGGTTGGTTTCTGTTTCTCTTCCCTCCGGGGAGACGCTCGGACCGATGCGGAGCGAGTCCTGATTCGAGGCGTGCGCGGCCCGGCCCAGAACGTTCCTCAGCGGTGCCGGTGCCACGGCGGTGTGCGATGTGATTCCGATGTGAAGTTGGTATAATTAAATTATTCCACTCCGGGGTCGGTCGGTTGGTTGGAAAGTTGGCGTGAATTCGATGACACTCACCGATACGGCCCGCAAACCGACCGACTCGACTCGACCGGGACCGGCGTAACCGGTGCCCGCCGATGCATGCAATTTCCCCTCGGGGCGCGGCGTGCAGAATCTGAACCGGGGCGTGAGCGTAAAACAACTCCGAATAAATGACCACTGCCAGCCGGCGGAAGTGGAATCGACTCGCAGTAACTCGAGATGCGACCGATTGCCTGGGACGTTTGCTGGGAGCGTTTCGAAATTGAATGATCGACCGGACGCCCTGGTGATGGTGGTTCTGAGCCTGAAGCACGCTCAAAAGACTAATTCGCACAGATAATTTAGAACACCACAACCACTTAGGGGCCAGCTCGAGGTAAGTAGGATCGGTGGTCGCGCGGCGCGTTTTCAATGCATTTGCATTTCAATGAAAGAATATCGATTTCCCAGAAGGATACCACCGATCCGAAATGCCGTTACATCATGGGTAATTCTCTGGGTTTCGTAGTATGTTTCACGGAAATAGTACCTTTCACATTTGTACTAAAAACCATTAAAGGCTCACAACGCAAATGGATGCTGCAGCAGCCGCGCCGGATAAATCAATTAAATGCTAATTTCGTTTCCACCAAAATGACGCGTCGGTGTGTGTGGTTAAAATTTGCTGCATCTACCGGCGAAGGTTCGCAATCAGTCTCGTAGAAAGTAGAATTTAGCGCATCATTTCTGCATTATTAACCGACACATTCGGCGCCCGTCAGAGGCCGCTGAGTCAGCAGCAATTTAAACCCAATCTGCTTCGCACTCCTTGCGCATTGGTGAGGACCCTGAACCCTCGGACGAAACCGAGCAGCGTTCGAACACGTTGCGCGAATCATCATAATTCATATAAATTAATTAATTAGGCTGATGCGCTGTTTGACATATCATTTAGATGTTAATTAAGATAGACAGCGCACCGACAATCGACACCGAAAATCGGGACCACCATCGCACCGTCGTCATCGGCCAGGCGGCTGGCGGCCGACGACGATGACGGCATTTTCCCGCCGGAACCGCCCGGAACCGGATGGCGGAAGTTCCGCATGAGAAATGGTGCGTTTAATTTTATCGCTTTCGATTTGCGATCCAGCACGCGGGTTGATCGATCGATGGGCTGTGCTTTTTTGCTCCCTTTTCGGGCTTGGGCTGCCGGTCGGTAAAAAGGGCTAAACCTAAGGCTTGTCCGGTGCGCTACCAGGCGTCTCCATTGTGCTGATAATGAGCAACGTTTTCCAATTAAGATACGAACCATACGTATCATAAATCGCACTGTGCTGCGCTAACGCTGCCTGTTATTTGAGTTTGAGTTTCATTTGGTGTAAGAGATTCTGCACACGCGGATGCGAGAGTGGAGCGATTCGGCCGGTTTAAATCGCGAAATTAATGGAACTTGCCCACCGTAATCCATTACCGAACCCCGTAAGTGTGCACCGGAACCGGAAGCTAATGCACACGGTGAATTCCTCAAAAGTGCGCTTTCTAAATAATCCATTTTCCATCCCGTCATGCATTATTAAGACGCCGATTGTTCACGGTGCATTAAGTGCAACCTACCGCCCGAAGGAAATGCGAAGAATTACAAAGTTCCTTTCAACAGGTTAAAATGGAGGATGGCACGAAAAAAATAAAACCGAAGCCGCCCGTTCTTGCTGCGCACGGTGGCGATGCAAATGTGCTGAAAATGTACACCCCGACAA
>NW_026454014.1:0-16654 GCF_943734635.1 Anopheles cruzii
GCAATCCGTGACTCGGACGAGAGGTTGTATCGCGCGACTTGGCGCCTCGGTAATGATATGGCCGCCGGGACAGACATGTTTAAGCCGTCCGGAACCGCTTCCGAACGACTGCTAAGCGACGGAAGTTAATGTCGATACATAAAAAAATCCGGTCGAAACCACAGAATGGAAACTTCCGTCGATCCAGCGTAACGGCCAGAAGTCGTGTAACGGATTTTAGCTGGAATTCGTCGGTACTGAGGTATGGTGTAGGCAGTGGCTTAAGTGATAAATGTATCTAATTCCTGGGGAAGGTCAACTCCAAACCGAAGACCATCAACCGAAAGGGCGCGAAGATATTTTTACCCATGTTGTGGATCAATTGAGCCGAAGTAAAACGAAAAAGCGCAAGAAAATGGTTCGAATATTGACATCTTTCAAAAATATGTAGCACACTACTAACGTCCACTACATTAAACCATTCCGTAGTGCATTAAAATTTGCTTCTTTTTGGCCACCCAACTCCAGTTCGTCATAAAAAAATACATTACCATCTTTCGATGGACAAACGCTCGTCCAGGCGAAAGCCCAAGTTCCTGCGGGCCCCCCCCCCCTCCCCCTGACGGACGTTCAGCATAATATCATACTCCCGGCATGGCCTCGCCCACCGACATCCTGAGTGCTCCCGATACGGAACTATCGATTCGGACGTTTCCGGGCCCAAAACTGCTGCGTAACAGAGCGCGACACCGCCGCCGGTGACCTTGGACAGACCTTCGGACCACATCCCCCGCCAGGAGCAGCACACCCATCCATCCATCATCGAGAGCGATGGAGGCCGCTTTTGTCGGTGTTTTTCCAGCGGACATTGTATTTGCACCCCGCACTTCGCGCTTTCTTCCCGAGTGTCCCGGACCCGGATGGCCTGAGAGCGTGTGAGAGAGCGAGAGGCGGCAAACGCCACGGACTTCGGGTGATGGCGCAGTTTGTGTACATTGGCGCCGCGAAGCAGGGGAAGGCCGAAGAGAGTGAAATCAGTTCGCTCCCTTTCTGGAGGCTGACTTGGGGAGCGCCTTGGGTCGAACACAACGTGACCGATTGGTTTAATGCCGACTGCGGACTGGTGTCCCTGAATTGAAGAAGTATCGGACATCATCGGCAGAAGGAGTTTGGAGTATACAAACAGAACAGTTACTCAATTAACCCCCGTTCGCCGGAATGAATGAAGCTGCAAATCGATGCTGACAGCTGCCTTCGGACACTTCGGGGCTCTCACGTGTCGGTCGGGAAATCAGGGCACAACACCGCGGTGGGCCACGTGCACCGGAAGGCAGACCTTCGCCGGAAGGCGAATGGAAATTCCCAGTATGGCGGCAGTAGCAGTTGACCAGCTCCAGGTCCCCACTTCACTTCCCGTCGCCGCGACAGTCCGCGGTCAGCGGCGCCGACTAGGCGACGAACCGTCCGTTGGGTCCGTCTGATTGATGTCGGTCGGTGTTGTGGTTGTGTAAAGTCGTAAGAATTATCGCAAATTGCTCAGCAATTTGCCGGCGACCGCCCTTCTCAAGGAAGTGGTCCACCGGGCTCCACCACAGAGTTTGATCAGCTCCAACGACGCGCCTGACGCGTCACCAATTTGCCACTTTAATTTACCCTCCGCAACAAGGACGTTGCAGTTAATCGGTCAACGATCGGGTTGGGTCTAAAGCTAGGTTTAGCGCCAGACGACGAACCTGACCGACGAATCTCTCTGGTTGAATCGTTTTCTGACACAACCGCAGATTTTTTATGTGCCACCCACCGACAGCATCGCGACCGTGCTTATCTCGTGTGTCTGGTCGTGCCGACCATTAACGTAGCGACGTAACACAAGTTACGGCTATTTTTACGGAATCCCATACAACTCATAAATTTTCACTCTGACAGTACAAGAGGCGGCTTCAAGAATTTGCGATCTACCGGCGCAAGGTCGTGCAAAGGATTTCACGTTTCGCAGAAGTTCCGGCGACTGTAGCAAGTGTTCCGTTTCAATTCTTTAGCTGGCTCTGCTGACCGATCTCGCGCTCCGCTGTCCGAGATTGGACCGTCAACGGCATAAGCTTAATACGCATTAGCTCCTTGACGCCCGCGTTGTAAATAACGTTTTTCATTTTTTGGCCATCCTCCTGTAGGTCGATTGGAAAATGGGTGCGAAGGTTGGAAAACTGAACTGACCGCGACGTGCGTCATTTTTGCCGGTTGAGGACAATGCGCAAAACTGTCATTCCCGCGCGCAAGAAGAGGAGGCCTGTCACGAAGCCGGCTATTTTTGGCCAAAAGGCGTTACCGTTTCTGTCTCTCTTGTCAGGGTTTCCGTTTCTGTTCCTTTTTTCCACGCTCAAATTGAAGTATAACCGCGCAAAAAAAAGCAGACGTTCAAACGGGGGCGATAAAAAATAAACAAAATAAAAAGCGAACGCGGACTTTGTGTAGACTTAGGAATGATAAATAAACTAAATATAACCGACAACCCGCTGAGTGTCGGTGAGTTTCGCGTGTCAACATAAACAAATGGGTTACATAATTCTTTACGCGGATTACGCGCTTGTTGTGGCCCGTTTTGCTCTCACGCCCCCGGTGCTGGTGGCTGGGGCACTACGAAGCTTTTCATTGTGGGTTGTGCCAAAATAAAAACAAGTAATAAATGCAATTTACAAATCCGCACAGCTCGGTCACGATTCTTCCGGGTGAGAAGAAACTGAATGAAACCAAATTTAACTCGTTCTCACTCGATTGCGATGTTAATTGAGAGCATGCTACAAAAATGGCACACGGGAAGGCCACCTAGCTAATTAGGCACAGCAGCAGCTAGTAATGATGGTAAAACATACGAACCACAATCGCACTATCGCGATTCTAACCATCGGTGAGGCGGGCAAATAAACCGGTGAGCTACTGTATCGATTAATTTTCACCTTATCACGGTGCAGCCATCGATCGGTGACATTCTCGTGATGGAATAAATGTTTCAACCGCAACTGCGTGGGGATGCTCCACGTCATCACCTTGTTGGGTGATAAATATGTTTGCTTAACTGCCTTGGCCGGAAGTGACTAACTTCCTGTGCAGCTGATCGCGGAAACTGAGTAGCGAAAGGGCATCGGAACTGTAACAAGCTGACAATGTGGAGGCCCTACTGTCCTGGCTACCTGAGCCTCCAAATGTCAAGCAGTCCAACGAACGGGGAGCGAAGGGAGCCGTCGTCTCGAGCGCAGATTAACTGTGGCGTGCAGTGTCAACAGAGAAAACGGTGGGCTGCAGGGGCCACGTGGGCGACCGGAAACCGGTGCGGAGGGAGCGCTGACACGAATCGTTTTCACTTCACTAAAGCTCGAGCTAGGCTAGGCTCACCGATTGGCGGATTGGCGCGAGGGCCCGGGCGTCACAGTGCAGTTATGCATATTCAATATGCGAGTGCATTCAGTGTGACGAAGATGCCGGTCTCAACGGTCGCGGAACGATAAGTTCAAATATTTAAAACAAACAACCCCAACCCAGCCAAGCCAACAGTGACGCTAAGCTGCAAGGTTGGTCGGCGCATAGGGTTGCATCAGTTAACCGGCTGCTAACACACGTTGCCACACAGCTCGTCACCCCGGCAAGACTGTTCAGTGGCCACTCTGGCTTATTTATTATTTTCTAGAGCTTATTTTGTAGAGCAATGGGCAACGCATTGCTAGACTACTTACGGTATACTCCATGTGCTGGTGCACCCGGCCGGGCGTTTTCTTCTTGAAATTATCCATCACCAATCGCGTCGATGCAATTCGTTTGTCGCCACCAAAAACCCCCAACGGTGTCCGTGTGACTGTTTACTTCCGTTCGCCGCGACTGTCAACTGTTGCCGCAGACGCGTGCGGATCAAATGGCCACCGTGTGTACTGGCAAAGATCGACTAAACAATCTGCGAAAAGATGTGGTTCCCACCACCCAGCTACCCTCCGAGAAGCGAAAAGGATTGCCTCTTTTCACTAGCCTTTTCTCTCTCCCGCACTCACTCACTCGCTCGCTGCTTTCAATGTCTATGGGGCACCAACAGTGTTTCGCTTTGCTTTATTTATTGTTCCGCAACGTCGACCGAGTCGTCGATTTATTTTCGGTATATTCACTACTACGCTCTCTCTCTCGCTCTCTCTAGCTTTCACACGTGCGCACGCGAGTCGTTAGTATGTGTGTGTTTCTTGCGGTTCAATTTAACAAAAACGAAACGAAAGAAACAATCCACGGAACGCGCAGAGCGTAAAACAAAAGTTCTATTTCGATCGCCGTCCGAAGCACCCGAACCGGCTGGTCAGTGTGAAATGCGGGGCTGTGCGTAGGACGATTGTGTGCGTCCGTTCCGTGAGAGATTTCGATTCACAATGAGCGCGTGCTTTGCACAAAATGCTTTAGAGCTGTCCCGCACTGTTAGAAAATTGCGCCGCAACGTGCGACGTGACGCTGCCACGTGTTGCACGGCCGAACGGGTTGTCGCGCGATGGGTGAATCGGCGCGCAAAGATTGCATATATTTCGGAAACTAAATATTGGACTTTCGAATGCAGAAAACGGTGCTTGTCGAGCCTTACTAGAAACAATAGTAAAAGTGACCACTTTAAAGGCAAACGTGGTAGCAATTCCTTATGTGAATTCGTACCACGAAGCAGAGCAGAGCTCGTTTGGTGTGCGAGTTCTGGAACGTTCTCGAAACGCACTTCCCGTAGCTTTCGATCGCTTTGGCTTTCATCTAACCTAACGGTGGATATTTCTCAGTTGTAGTTGGATATTATTACTCTTTGCTAACCAACTAAATTTCAGCCTGAATCGAAACGTTCCAGCTACATCTATTTTGTCTTTATTTTTTCACTCTTTACCTTCATTGCTGCCTTTCACACTCTCTTCTGGCACGATCGTGCTTCTTCTTAGTTACTTTTCAGTTCGACACTCATTTTTAAGCATTATATACATATTTGAATACGTAAGCGTGGTGGGCAGTTGGCAGTAAACAATAGCATTTAAGGTCGCGCCTGTTTTCTGTCACATTTTCTGTATTTTAAATATCATTGAACATTGAATTTTTTCAGTTTTCATTCTAATATTTTATTGTGACATTTTTGGCAATACATTTTATAAACAAAATAGGAAAATATGAAAAAAACATTGAAAACGTGTTTTGGTGCTGTATCACCAAAGGAATTTTTCTAGTTAAGGCATTATTTAAAAATCTAATTATTTTGCTAAGGACCATACCGGCATACCGTAAACGTTGCATCAATGAAATCTAATATCTATTACTAGGAAACTGGGAAGCGAAGTACAATTTCAATCGAACTTCGATTAGTGTTCCGACCATAGTCCATACGGTCACACAGCAGAGAATTGCGGGGGCTTAAATTGGGTAAATTGATCACTCGATCGATCGATCGGCAGACGCTAGTCCCGTCGAACCAGACACAAAGCAAGGATGTTTCCCGCACATGGGTTCGACTGTCCAAAAACCGAGGACCGCTGCAGATTCGCTCGCAATTGATTGCCAATCACGGCACACGCTTCGCGAGCCACAGAACCGACCTTTGAAACTTCGCGCCTCAACGTTACGCTGATTTCTCTTGAACTGGTTCGGGCGGAAGAAATTCGCGTCCGAACTTCTTGTGTGTGGTGTCACAGAAATTGAAGTTTAGAATGCCCGACGGCGTGCTTTCCGTCGATTGATGGTGTTTGATTTGCAGCGAAGTGAGTCAACGATTTTTGATCTTCATCTCGATCTGAAAATGTTTGCGTGTGGCATGCGAAACATATGCTCTCAATTTAAATACATGCAGCGCATTGGCATGAGTCTATGATTTACACAAATCACGCCGGCCAACCCGTGCAACATTAGCTCGGCGACGACAACGACAACCCGTCCCCGTCCCAACAAATATGTTCCAGCGCAACCCATCGTGGCACGCACACTGGCACAGCGCCGCTCGGGGTTTTTGGGAATTTTCCATTACTTTTATTCCCATGGGCCATAGACCTCTCGGGTTTTTTGGTTCGGGTTTTACTGTGCAAAAGTTTGGCCACAAAAAATGCTCACCACTCTCGCAGTGCCGCCAGAAAGCATGGGTGAAAAGAGCATAAAGCATAAACGTGTTCGGGAGTGGCGAGAACGAAGCATATATGTTCCTGTCCCTCTTTGACGAACGGTCACGTTCGGAGAGCGCAGATGCCGCAAGATGCTACGGCGGAACTTGACCGAACGTACCTAAGAAAGGTAAGAGAGTTCGACTCCGAGAAACTGGTTCAAACAGGTATTCGGCACACACACACACCGGTAGGCGAGTTTCATTTCATCAGGCCTTTGAAGGGATCGAATGGCGTTTTGCAGCGTTTTCGCCGTGTCCGTGACCATGGTTTCAATTTTTTGCTTCTTTAGGCAGAAAAATCACAAACCGAATGCAAACTATGAACACGCGCACCTTCGGGTGGCGTCAGCATAACCCACCCAGGAGCATAAACCCTCTTGTGAACTCACTTTCCAAGGTGCGAGATGGACGTTCCCACCATGTTTATTTTCTGCACAATTTACACCTTTTTGCAAAAACCATGTCTAAGAATTAGAATGCGTAGGTGATTTTCCCTGTTGGTCACCCCACTGTCTTTTTGATGCTTTCCGACAACACGACAAGCGTCGATTAAACCAATAGAATTAATCATATCATCCATTATAGAAAGAAAGAAAAACAATTATAATACAAAGAAAAAATTAAATGTTCGCTTACATTAATAGGTTAACCATAATGTTGGAGAAATAAATTAATAAAAAGACCCTATTTTTCTGTCCCTATAATAGTCACCTTTTTAGATATACCGAAAGTTATAATTGAAGTAATCAGTACAGGCAGTAAGAAAGGAATAGGTGCTTGAGTACCGCACTTTTGTGGAGTGTGAAGGTATACCACCTGAAAACTAAACACAGTCCGAGTGACACATTTGTTTGCCGAAGGTTTTGAGCAAACGCTACAAACGTTCTTAATCATCCGTGCTTTCTGCAGCGGTGACGTGCTGAGTTAACTACGTAATAAAAATGTGTCGTTTGTTTTTTAAATATGGCGCCATGTTTGCTAGAAGTTGGGACTGGTCAAGTGCCGGTGTTTGCTTATTCTGTTATCGGCATTCCTGCTATCGTAGTCAGTGTCGTGCTCCGGAATAGTTTTCTTGATGCCATATCGAGTGGATGGAACTTTGACTCAGTATCGCATTAGTATTTGTATTTCAAATACACTACTTAAAATTTTATTCAAAAAACTTACATAATTCATGCTTATATATTATTTCATGCTTAAAATTGAATGTCGAACTGAAAAGTAGCTGAGAAAAGGCACGATCGTGCCAGAAGAGAGTGTGAAAGGCAACAATGAAGGTAAAGAGTGAAAAAATAAAGACAAAATAGATGTAGCTGGAACGTTTCGATTCAGGCTGAAATTTAGTTGGTTAGCAAAGAGTAAAAACATCCAACTACAGCTGGGAAATATACACTGTTAGGTTAGGTGAAAGCCAAAACGATCGAAAACTACGCGAAGTGCGTTTCGAGAACGTTCCAGAACTCGCACACCAAACGCGTTATGCCCTGCTTCATAGTACGAGTTGACATAAGCCTTTTTGCCTCTCGAAGTGATTACTTTTACTATCGTTTCTAGTGAGGCGTTTTCTGCATTCAAAAGTCGAAAATTCAGTTTCCGAAATGTGCAATCTTTGCGCGCCGATTCACCCATCGCGCGACAACCCATTCGGCCGTGCAATACCCCGCGGGCAAAGCGTTTCAAAAATTGGTCCGTCACGCGATATTTTTCCCCGTTCCTACCCCCTCGAGCCCACAACCTCACTCTGTCACAGGCCCAGCGCAACACCGGGTGTTGCCATTTCATTCGCTCCTTCGAACATGTTTTTCCTTTCTCGCTCTTCGAATCGACGCGTGGTTTGTGCGCATGCGCGGCCTCCGTGAACATAACACTTCGTGCAATAAGTCCCTACACTAACTATGAAATGTTTGAAATGAAAACTATGAAAAACTATGAAGTAAATGAAATAACTATGTTATGTTTCGAATTACATCAAATTATATTACATCTTACAATTAATTATATCTTGTCTGAAGGTTGGTACTTGTGAACCTTGGTATATAAATGGCATTATTAGTGCCATCTCTACGCTAGTTTCGGGACTTATTGAACGATGATACCCAACGCGGTGTTTGTGTGTGCGTTGGCCATCCAACTGTCAGTTCGGTTTGTTTTGATCGTAAGTATTCCAAGCAAAGTGATGACGCCTCAGAGCCAGCCGCAGTAAGTACGTTAAAAAGTGTTGTTTTTTTATTTAATTCAGTGCTATTTTTATGTTTACAGTTCGCCAAATGTCTGCAGAAGGTATCGCCGAAAGAATCTGGTAAGTATTGCAAGTATTTTTGGCGATCAGAGTGATCAAAGATCGCTCGTCATGTACGCGCAGAGTTGCGTAGTTTTCGTATAATAATCTGTTTCTTTTGCTTATTGCAGCTGCAGGAGGATGCCGTAAATGATTATAAGTAAGTATTGTGGCAGTGTTTTAACAATTGTGCAGTGTTTAAAGTGTTCAGGGGTCCTTTTTTTCCAATTACAGTTACCACGAAGTGAGCTGAGCAACGTCCCATCCCGAGAAGGAAGCGCGTGAAATGGTGCCGTAGGACGCTGGAGAAGTATAGTGATGTGCATGTGATAATTATAGTGGTGTTTTTATCGTGTTTGTTACAAATACAAATGGTGAATAAAGGTTTTAAAATTTTAACCCAATTTGTCGAGTATATTTAGATCCGAAACGGGTGGGCTATGGTGGGGTGGAAGGGGAAGGGTACTGGATGAAGAGGGGTCGGGGGACACACACACCACTAAAGCGTTGATGAAGCGTTTCAGCCTGAAACGCTTCTGCACAATTTCTAGTGCAGAGATCAATGAACCCCGCGGGCAAAGCGTTTCAAAAATTCATCCGTCACGCGATATTTTTCCCCGTTCCTACCCCCTCGAGCCCACAACCTGACTCTGTCACAGGCCCAGCGCAACACCGGGTGTTGCCATTTCATTCGCTCCTTTGAACATGTTTTTCCTTTCTCGCTCTTCGAATCGACGCGTCATTTGTGCGCATGCGCGGCCTCCGTGAACATAACACATCGTTCAATAGGTCCCGACACTAACTCTGAAATGTTTGAAATTAAAACTATGAAAAACTATGAAGTAAATGAAATAACTATGTTATGTTTCGAATTACATCAAATTATATTACATCTTACAATTAATTATATCTTGTCTGAAGGTTGGTACTTCTGAATCTTGGTATATAAATGGCATTATTAGCGCCATCTCTACGCTAGTCTCGGGACTTATTGAACGATGGTACCCAACGCGGTGTATGTGTGTGCGTTGGCCATTCAACTGTCAGTTCGGTTTGTTGTGATCCCGGCGCTGATGGCATCTTAGTAAGTCGCAGTAAAGTAAGTACGTTAAAAAGTGTGGTTTTTTTATTTAATTCAGTGCTCTTTTTATGTTTACAGTTCGCCAAATGTCTGCAGAAGGTATCTCCGAAAGAATCTGGTAAGTATTGCAAGTATTTTTGGTGGTCGGAGTGATCAAAGATCGCTCGTCGTGCTTGCGCAGAGTTGCGTAGTTTTACAATATTAATCTGTTTCTTTTGCTTATTGCAGCTGCAGGAGGATGCCGTAAATGTTTGTAAGTAAGTATTGTGCCAGTCTTTTAACAATTGTGCAGTGTTTAAAGTGTTCACGGGTCCTTTTTTTTCCAATTACAGGTACCACGAAGTGAGCTGAGCAACGTCCCGTCCCGAGAAGGAAGCGCGTGAAATGATGCCGTAGGACGCTGGAGAAGTATAGTGATGTGCACGTGATAGGTTTAGTGGTGTTTTATAGTGTTATACGATTTGTGAGAAATAAAGGTTTAAAAATTGTAACCCAATTTGTCGAGTATATTTAGATCCGAAACGGGAGGGCTATGGCGGGGTGGAAGGGGGAGGGTACTGGATGAAGAGGGGTCGGGGGACACACACACCACTAAAGCATTGATGAAGCGTTTCAGCGCCGGGCAGAAAAACGCCTCTTCATAAGCTCGTTAAAAATTCCTTCTGCAGCCGTTAACCAGCCGGTTGTAAAGCCGTCGCATGACAGATTTTGCCCGCTGGGAAGAGGGATATGCAGAGGTCGCACGACACATTTTGCCCGCGGGGTACACGTGGCAGTGTCACGTCGCACGTTGCGGTGCAATTTTCTAACAGTGCGGGACAGCTCTGAAGCATTTTGTCCAAAGCACGCGCTCATTGTGAATCGAAATCTCTCACGGAACGGACGCACACAACCGTCCTACGCACAGCCCCGCATTTCACATTGACCAGCCGGTTCGGGTGCTTCGGACGGCGATCGAAATAGAACTTTTGTTTTACGCTCTGCGCGTTCCGCGGATTGTTTCTTCTCTTCGTTTTTTGCTCACATATCAACATCAGGATGTTGCATGTCCGATAAAAAATTGACATAAATCAATAGTTAAGCCACAATTTGTAACATGTACTGTGTATGACTTTAAACACTTAGAAAAAAAATGCAACAAAAAAAGAATTCTAGGCGGAAGAAGCGAACCAGTATTTGCCGACGGGGATGTTGTATTTTATTACCGCCGTCACTTAAATGCATCGTTTGCAAAAATTCATTCATGCTCCTAACCTGGCGACAAGACAGAAACACAGAAAGGGAGAAAGGTGCGGCTACGTTGCGGTCGCGAAGGGAGTTTCGCACAGCAAATGGCGCTGAGCAAGTATGGGTTGGAAATTTTCCATAACTTCAACGCGGTAGGTGACACCAAAAGTAGCTCAGGTTGCACCAGAGGTTGGAACTGCGGGGGTAGGGCGGGTAGTGAAGGAGACGAACAACGAACTGCAAACGCGATCTTCGTGATGCAATTACACGGGTGCATTGTGTCATATGTGTGTAAACGATAATTTAAAGTACATACACATGGCAGCGAGTCTCAATACAGTTGAGAGCAGTGAGTTTGTAGTTGCTGTAAGAGGACCATTGTTAAGCGAATGAGGACAACATAAATGCTAGGTCAGTATTCTAATCTACAATTGCTGAAACTTGTAAACTACTTAAATATTGCGCCCAAAAAATTCTGCCTTTAAACGTAAGTTTCACATACCGGTTATGCAATTTTCAATACAAACTCAAAGATAAGTCCATTCACCTATAATAGACCCGGTAAAATAACCCGGCTAAGAGTATATTTTACATTTTGATCAATCGATTGTTTATACAAGTGATGAGATAATGTGTCCATTGGAAGATAGAATCCTTACCCCGGAAATCGTGATGTATCCGGTCTCCTAGAACGCATTCTTTCTGTCGAACCACGTGGGATTACCGGCACCGCCTAAAAGTCCGAAAACCAATGTCTTTTTAGACAGGTTTCGCATTTAGACAGGTTTCGCATTTAGACAGGTTTCGCATTTAGACAGGTTTCGGATTACGCCCAAGATATGCAACCCGATAAGCACCAGCTTACAGTGTTTTTGTCTTTAGACTATTTTCGACCGAAAACACTTGAAGCGTTTCGGGAAACGCTTGAATGTAATGATTAATTTATTTGAAGTCAAACCGACAATTTTGCACTCAATAACTGGCAATTGAGTGCAAAATTGTGAAGAAACTTTTAGTCGTGTGGAGATAAAATTTCCAATTGCAAAAATTGCAAACATAGCCATTGCTGAATTGTCTGCAAACGGCGTTGGTTTCGGCTTTGATGGTAATAACATTCGCAGGCACGGCTATTTGCGAATAGAAATAATGAAAGAAACAAATAAAAACAATGGTTTGCATAAAAGTTATGTGGGTCGTGCATTATTCAAGGACATAACGCCTTTCTAGTGCACTAATGAGTAACGCAAATTTCAAACATTATTGATATTCAATAACCTAACCTAACTCGCAAACGAGTTAGAAAGCATTTGTGATGAAAATAATTAAAAGTATTGTATGCTAACTCCCAAAAAACACAACGCACCATTCATGCGGCTTAGTGTCACTGCTCGTTTGTAGGTTTCAGGTTCCCAGGTACGCTCTCTCGTTTCAACATTCGGGTATTTGTCCTTTAGGAGTCGGATACGGCAATTAGAAATTCTTCTTCAAACACGCCTCCTCCCGCCAGAATGTTGCGGCTCCGAAGGAAATCCCAAGTTTCGTGCACGTCAGTCACAACTTTGGCCCACTAACCTTGTATCTGATAGAACGCGTGCCGCCGGCTAATGTCTCCCCCAGCATAGCCAGCAACCGGCTCCGTTTCCACGGCGCGACGGTAGCAGCGAAAAGAGGTGTTAGCAATGAACGCCATACGAACGGCTACAGCCGCCGCACTTCGGTGGTGAAGCCTCCAAATGGCACTCCAAGGTTTAGTTCATGAGCATGAGCAGCATGTTTCAGGTCGACGACAATGGGGATTTCCCGCCGAAAGTAATGGATTGGCGCGTTTCGCTCGTCTTCTTCCAATTTTGCTTTTGCTCCCGCGCATCGGCACCACTTCTTTTTGGCGTGGAATTTTTTGCCATAATCCTAACAATTCCTTTCGTAGCGTTTTCGCTTGTTGCAACGCAACTCACTCACCTTCACCCGACGATGATGTTGTGTGCCGGTCACCAGTTTTCGCCTTAAAGATCGCCGGCCGGTTCAAAGTTACTTCAAGTTAATTTCACTTCACAACAATCGCTTCAATTATTAAACAAAAAATGTAAACAATCCCCTGACGATGACGAATTGTTTGACACGAACTGATCAACACAGAACTCAGAACTCGTCGTAGAACCGACTTGAGCTCGACACTCTGATCTACGTCTCTGTGGCTTGTGTCTGAAACGGTTCGCGCTCGCAGAACGACTGAGTGGACCGAACATTCGGGGTAAGCGCGGACATTTCCCAACCCCTGCGCCGAGCGCCATGCTCGACACTTTGCCGGCTCAACGGAAGGGGTTGAATGGGCGAAATTTATACGCACCACCACCCTTGCGCACCATAAACCCGGCCGGCCGGTGCCTTTGCGTTGCGTTGGCAAAATGTCCAGCGAGCGATATTTGATCGTACCAAGTGCCATCCGGAGCACGGTCCGGTTTAGATGGATCCTCTCCCGTCCCGCTCTCTCTCCTTTGTAGAGGCTGCACGGATTGCGGATTCGGTGATTGTGGAGCATCAGAATTTTGAACAACTCCCCTAGCGTAAGGCCAGGTCGGAGTGGAATGGTTGTCGATGGCGGAATGTTTATCATGCCCATTGACGTGGGATATTTTCGGGATGCTGTTGTTGATGATCGCAAATTTATTGTTTACGATTGTTATTTTTTATTCATCCGTTTCGTTTTGATTTAGTTGGCAAAGGGTGCGGGCCCCCTCTCGCCGTTGCCCCAGCCGGAGATGCACCATGGAGTTGGATTTGTGAATGAATTTGTGGAGTTCCTTCGTCGGTCGCGTTCGGTGCGCGAAATGGAACGGGTGCTTTCACGTGCGCGGGACAATCAATTTAAATTTATTACGGTTGGCGTTTATTGCGTAGTTTGGTTTGCGGCTGGCAAATTTCGTTGATGGCAGATTTCGTCCATCGAGTCACGGCCAAATTTATGTCAATTTGTGTGTTAACCAATAGGACCTTAAGCGATCATTAATCAAATTATTAAATTAGGAAAACTACGGCAAGGGCACATGGTGCAACGGAGTTGCTCAACGTAATAAGTCAGTTGAGGGTCCATCAATTGTATAATTTACTAGGGTGATCATTAAGTTTTGACGTTCGATACCAGAGGGTGCTGCTACGAGTCTAATTTTTTTTTGTCATATTGATACACTCTTCAGATGAACGTATGTGAAGTTTCATCTTAATCGGACACTTAGTTTTTTTTTTACAAGCCATTTAGTATCGGCATTTCACATTACTGTTTTTCAGCTATTATGACGTCATCATTTGATGAAAAACGTTTTCCGGGCACGATTTTTTTTGGTTTAAAAACAGGTGGATGTCGCTAAGGGCCAAATCTGGTGAATTGGGTGGATACTCCAACAATTCGAACTTTAATTCATGGATTTTTGCCATTTTCGAAGTGCCCTTTTGACAGGGTGCGTTGCCCTGATGAAAGACGATGTTTTTCTTCTGCAAACCGAGTCTTTTTTCACGAATTTTCGCTTTCAGTTGCTCTAAAATGTTACAAAAATAATCAAAATTTATTGGTTCACCAGTCTGCAAGCAATCCGGTAGCAAAATTCCATTCGCATCCTGAAAAACTGATGCGAACACCTTTTTGGGCGATTTCTGGACACGAACTCGTTTCGAAGCTGAAGAATATGGTTCACACCACTCTTTAGCCACTTGTTTTGATTCAGGATCATAGTGAGAGACCCAAGCCTCATCTACAATGATGATTCAATGCACAAAATCCACTTTATTCTATCGAAAACGCTTTAAATGTTGTCAAGAAAGATGCATTCGAATGCGTTTGTAGCAAATGCGGCACCCATGTTGCAAACAGCTTTCTGAAACCCAAAACTTCAGTCAAAATATTAGTTATACTGTTCAATGAGTTGGCTAGGTCTTGTACTTAATTTCTATCAGTGATTGGACGATTTTCGAAAACGATATCCTGTATTGTTTTACGATTTCGGGTGTTGTGTCTGTTTTTTTACGTTTTTGACCTGGATCGTCTTAAAGGCTACTACGACCATGTTTAAACTCAGAAAACCCTCTTTTAACCCCCTAATTAAAGGTGAAGAGTCCTTATATACTTTCAGTATTGGTTCATTATTTTCCTTTGCTTTTAAACCTTTTAAAAATAAAAATGAAATCACTGCACGATACTGGATTTTTTCCATTGAAAAAAAAACTGTGACATGTCGATACTAAATGGCTTGTAAAAAAAAAACTAAGTGTCCTATTGAAATGAAACTTCACATACGTTCATCTGAAGAGTGTACCAATATGACAAAAAAAAATTAGACTCGTAGCAGCACCCTCTGGTATCGAACGTCAAAACTTAATGATCACCCTAGTATAAAATAAAAAAGAAGTAAGTAGAAAAACATAGAAAGCTTGTATTTCACTTCTGCTACATTCTTTTTATTGGCATGAGATTTAATACATTAGATGAAGAATTTGAATACTAGAAATAATCAGTTGTTGGTTTTATCTGTTGGTTTGCGGTTTGTCATGATAAATTTAAGGTTTTTGGCTTCTATAAGCGTGCTGAATTATCAAAATGCAAGCATTTTTAAATAGTAATAAATTTTCATTTTTATTTTGAAATTCTAGTCACAACATGTTTTATACTTGCAGATTTTTGCGTAAAAACTAAGCTGGTGCCATGCCTATTTTGCCATTAAAATCGTTCAGAAACAAGTTACCACCCGTTACTGCTTCGTAGACATTGTCGCTGCAACGAATGCAATTTGTTAACCGGATTTTCAACCCCAGCCACTCACTACAATATACTATAGTAAGAAATTTGTGTTACAATCCTGTGTGCGGTGCTGTCCGTTAGAGAACCAGCATTTTTCTAGCGCCACTTTTGAACGATCAAACGAACGCCTCAATCTAGCGATCGTATTCATACTCAGGGTCTCACAGTCGGTGTCGGTGCTGCCGGCGGCGATCAATCGGTGAAAAATTATCCCAACCCTAGCAACATTCATCAATACCAAATAGCGAATCGAAACATGATGCAGCATTCGGCCATCCGGTTGTGGTGTCCCGCTAAGAGAAGGCAAGTTCAGGGCGATAGTATGTCGAGGAATGTCAACGAATGGCCTTTGTGCTTAAACGACAACGGCGATTAAATCTTGTTGAAAAATCCACTCAACCACCTACTGGAGACTGGCGTCACGAAGACTACAATGGGGCACAGGAAACCGGTGCTAAAACTGTTGAACCGAGACTGCAGATCAGCTGATCTAGCAGCTAGGTCTAGTTCTAGCTTCCGTTCCCTGACGACTACTGGGGAGGGGTGGCGTACGAAATGCAAATGTACAGCAGAGCGTGCCGCACTCCCGAGACGGCTGCAGTTAGGTGGGCGATTTGACATTTGAATTTCAAATTGCGCTCCCACCCACAACCGGGAGGTGTCAATGGTCGACCTGGAGCCATCACGGGAGTGGTCTTACACTGTCGCCGCTAGATTGCATTAGTCGTGCAAATATTGACACCCGCACGCTAGGTAGTGATTTAAGTGCTCCGCCTAGTACTACCTAACGAAAATTAGGTTCTAAATCATTTCTGAAGTCCACGTGTTGCACGTTCCGGTAGTCCTTTTCGATCGTTCCAGTCAATCTGATCCGCAAAAAGCTTATTTTAACAATTGCACGGAGCACGGTTCGAACCACCTCGTTCAGCATCCTCGCGATAATGTATGCAGATTGCACACTATTTCCTTCGGTGGCCCACCAATTGCAGCACGTGCATCCCGACCCACTAGCCCGTCAGTGACCAACTTCCAAGTTAAACTCGCATCCGGCTTTGGTTGAACACAGAACGCACGCTACTCGGCATAGGCGGCCGGCGAGAATTGAACTCGATTCCGGCAAATGCGCGAAATTACCCGCTCACCAACGTCTGAGCT
>NW_026454015.1:0-16654 GCF_943734635.1 Anopheles cruzii
AGCTCAGACGTTGGTGAGCGGGTAATTTCGCGCATTTGCCGGAATCGAGTTCAATTCTCGCCGGCCGCCTATGCCGAGTAGCGTGCGTTCTGTGTTCAACCAAAGCCGGATGCGAGTTTAACTTGGAAGTTGGTCACTGACGGGCTAGTGGGTCGGGATGCACGTGCTGCAATTGGTGGGCCACCGAAGGAAATAGTGTGCAATCTGCATACATTATCGCGAGGATGCTGAACGAGGTGGTTCGAACCGTGCTCCGTGCAATTGTTAAAATAAGCTTTTTGCGGATCAGATTGACTGGAACGATCGAAAAGGACTACCGGAACGTGCAACACGTGGACTTCAGAAATGATTTAGAACCTAATTTTCGTTAGGTAGTACTAGGCGGAGCACTTAAATCACTACCTAGCGTGCGGGTGTCAATATTTGCACGACTAATGCAATCTAGCGGCGACAGTGTAAGACCACTCCCGTGATGGCTCCAGGTCGACCATTGACACCTCCCGGTTGTGGGTGGGAGCGCAATTTGAAATTCAAATGTCAAATCGCCCACCTAACTGCAGCCGTCTCGGGAGTGCGGCACGCTCTGCTGTACATTTGCATTTCGTACGCCACCCCTCCCCAGTAGTCGTCAGGGAACGGAAGCTAGAACTAGACCTAGCTGCTAGATCAGCTGATCTGCAGTCTCGGTTCAACAGTTTTAGCACCGGTTTCCTGTGCCCCATTGTAGTCTTCGTGACGCCAGTCTCCAGTAGGTGGTTGAGTGGATTTTTCAACAAGATTTAATCGCCGTTGTCGTTTAAGCACAAAGGCCATTCGTTGACATTCCTCGACATACTATCGCCCTGAACTTGCCTTCTCTTAGCGGGACACCACAACCGGATGGCCGAATGCTGCATCATGTTTCGATTCGCTATTTGGTATTGATGAATGTTGCTAGGGTTGGGATAATTTTTCACCGATTGATCGCCGCCGGCAGCACCGACACCGACTGTGAGACCCTGAGTATGAATACGATCGCTAGATTGAGGCGTTCGTTTGATCGTTCAAAAGTGGCGCTAGAAAAATGCTGGTTCTCTAACGGACAGCACCGCACACAGGATTGTAACACAAATTTCTTACTATAGTATATTGTAGTGAGTGGCTGGGGTTGAAAATCCGGTTAACAAATTGCATTCGTTGCAGCGACAATGTCTACGAAGCAGTAACGGGTGGTAACTTGTTTCTGAACGATTTTAATGGCAAAATAGGCATGGCACCAGCTTAGTTTTTACGCAAAAATCTGCAAGTATAAAACATGTTGTGACTAGAATTTCAAAATAAAAATGAAAATTTATTACTATTTAAAAATGCTTGCATTTTGATAATTCAGCACGCTTATAGAAGCCAAAAACCTTAAATTTATCATGACAAACCGCAAACCAACAGATAAAACCAACAACTGATTATTTCTAGTATTCAAATTCTTCATCTAATGTATTAAATCTCATGCCAATAAAAAGAATGTAGCAGAAGTGAAATACAAGCTTTCTATGTTTTTCTACTTACTTCTTTTTTATTTTATACTAGGGTGATCATTAAGTTTTGACGTTCGATACCAGAGGGTGCTGCTACGAGTCTAATTTTTTTTTGTCATATTGGTACACTCTTCAGATGAACGTATGTGAAGTTTCATTTCAATAGGACACTTAGTTTTTTTTTTACAAGCCATTTAGTATCGACATGTCACAGTTTTTTTTTCAATGGAAAAAATCCAGTATCGTGCAGTGATTTCATTTTTATTTTTAAAAGGTTTAAAAGCAAAGGAAAATAATGAACCAATACTGAAAGTATATAAGGACTCTTCACCTTTAATTAGGGGGTTAAAAGAGGGTTTTCTGAGTTTAAACATGGTCGTAGTAGCCTTTAAGACGATCCAGGTCAAAAACGTAAAAAAACAGACACAACACCCGAAATCGTAAAACAATACAGGATATCGTTTTCGAAAATCGTCCAATCACTGATAGAAATTAAGTACAAGACCTAGCCAACTCATTGAACAGTATAACTAATATTTTGACTGAAGTTTTGGGTTTCAGAAAGCTGTTTGCAACATGGGTGCCGCATTTGCTACAAACGCATTCGAATGCATCTTTCTTGACAACATTTAAAGCGTTTTCGATAGAATAAAGTGGATTTTGTGCATTGAATCATCATTGTAGATGAGGCTTGGGTCTCTCACTATGATCCTGAATCAAAACAAGTGGCTAAAGAGTGGTGTGAACCATATTCTTCAGCTTCGAAACGAGTTCGTGTCCAGAAATCGCCCAAAAAGGTGTTCGCATCAGTTTTTCAGGATGCGAATGGAATTTTGCTACCGGATTGCTTGCAGACTGGTGAACCAATAAATTTTGATTATTTTTGTAACATTTTAGAGCAACTGAAAGCGAAAATTCGTGAAAAAAGACTCGGTTTGCAGAAGAAAAACATCGTCTTTCATCAGGGCAACGCACCCTGTCAAAAGGGCACTTCGAAAATGGCAAAAATCCATGAATTAAAGTTCGAATTGTTGGAGTATCCACCCAATTCACCAGATTTGGCCCTTAGCGACATCCACCTGTTTTTAAACCAAAAAAAATCGTGCCCGGAAAACGTTTTTCATCAAATGATGACGTCATAATAGCTGAAAAACAGTAATGTGAAATGCCGATACTAAATGGCTTGTAAAAAAAAAACTAAGTGTCCGATTAAGATGAAACTTCACATACGTTCATCTGAAGAGTGTATCAATATGACAAAAAAAAATTAGACTCGTAGCAGCACCCTCTGGTATCGAACGTCAAAACTTAATGATCACCCTAGTAAATTATACAATTGATGGACCCTCAACTGACTTATTACGTTGAGCAACTCCGTTGCACCATGTGCCCTTGCCGTAGTTTTCCTAATTTAATAATTTGATTAATGATCGCTTAAGGTCCTATTGGTTAACACACAAATTGACATAAATTTGGCCGTGACTCGATGGACGAAATCTGCCATCAACGAAATTTGCCAGCCGCAAACCAAACTACGCAATAAACGCCAACCGTAATAAATTTAAATTGATTGTCCCGCGCACGTGAAAGCACCCGTTCCATTTCGCGCACCGAACGCGACCGACGAAGGAACTCCACAAATTCATTCACAAATCCAACTCCATGGTGCATCTCCGGCTGGGGCAACGGCGAGAGGGGGCCCGCACCCTTTGCCAACTAAATCAAAACGAAACGGATGAATAAAAAATAACAATCGTAAACAATAAATTTGCGATCATCAACAACAGCATCCCGAAAATATCCCACGTCAATGGGCATGATAAACATTCCGCCATCGACAACCATTCCACTCCGACCTGGCCTTACGCTAGGGGAGTTGTTCAAAATTCTGATGCTCCACAATCACCGAATCCGCAATCCGTGCAGCCTCTACAAAGGAGAGAGAGCGGGACGGGAGAGGATCCATCTAAACCGGACCGTGCTCCGGATGGCACTTGGTACGATCAAATATCGCTCGCTGGACATTTTGCCAACGCAACGCAAAGGCACCGGCCGGCCGGGTTTATGGTGCGCAAGGGTGGTGGTGCGTATAAATTTCGCCCATTCAACCCCTTCCGTTGAGCCGGCAAAGTGTCGAGCATGGCGCTCGGCGCAGGGGTTGGGAAATGTCCGCGCTTACCCCGAATGTTCGGTCCACTCAGTCGTTCTGCGAGCGCGAACCGTTTCAGACACAAGCCACAGAGACGTAGATCAGAGTGTCGAGCTCAAGTCGGTTCTACGACGAGTTCTGAGTTCTGTGTTGATCAGTTCGTGTCAAACAATTCGTCATCGTCAGGGGATTGTTTACATTTTTTGTTTAATAATTGAAGCGATTGTTGTGAAGTGAAATTAACTTGAAGTAACTTTGAACCGGCCGGCGATCTTTAAGGCGAAAACTGGTGACCGGCACACAACATCATCGTCGGGTGAAGGTGAGTGAGTTGCGTTGCAACAAGCGAAAACGCTACGAAAGGAATTGTTAGGATTATGGCAAAAAATTCCACGCCAAAAAGAAGTGGTGCCGATGCGCGGGAGCAAAAGCAAAATTGGAAGAAGACGAGCGAAACGCGCCAATCCATTACTTTCGGCGGGAAATCCCCATTGTCGTCGACCTGAAACATGCTGCTCATGCTCATGAACTAAACCTTGGAGTGCCATTTGGAGGCTTCACCACCGAAGTGCGGCGGCTGTAGCCGTTCGTATGGCGTTCATTGCTAACACCTCTTTTCGCTGCTACCGTCGCGCCGTGGAAACGGAGCCGGTTGCTGGCTATGCTGGGGGAGACATTAGCCGGCGGCACGCGTTCTATCAGATACAAGGTTAGTGGGCCAAAGTTGTGACTGACGTGCACGAAACTTGGGATTTCCTTCGGAGCCGCAACATTCTGGCGGGAGGAGGCGTGTTTGAAGAAGAATTTCTAATTGCCGTATCCGACTCCTAAAGGACAAATACCCGAATGTTGAAACGAGAGAGCGTACCTGGGAACCTGAAACCTACAAACGAGCAGTGACACTAAGCCGCATGAATGGTGCGTTGTGTTTTTTGGGAGTTAGCATACAATACTTTTAATTATTTTCATCACAAATGCTTTCTAACTCGTTTGCGAGTTAGGTTAGGTTATTGAATATCAATAATGTTTGAAATTTGCGTTACTCATTAGTGCACTAGAAAGGCGTTATGTCCTTGAATAATGCACGACCCACATAACTTTTATGCAAACCATTGTTTTTATTTGTTTCTTTCATTATTTCTATTCGCAAATAGCCGTGCCTGCGAATGTTATTACCATCAAAGCCGAAACCAACGCCGTTTGCAGACAATTCAGCAATGGCTATGTTTGCAATTTTTGCAATTGGAAATTTTATCTCCACACGACTAAAAGTTTCTTCACAATTTTGCACTCAATTGCCAGTTATTGAGTGCAAAATTGTCGGTTTGACTTCAAATAAATTAATCATTACATTCAAGCGTTTCCCGAAACGCTTCAAGTGTTTTCGGTCGAAAATAGTCTAAAGACAAAAACACTGTAAGCTGGTGCTTATCGGGTTGCATATCTTGGGCGTAATCCGAAACCTGTCTAAATGCGAAACCTGTCTAAATGCGAAACCTGTCTAAATGCGAAACCTGTCTAAAAAGACATTGGTTTTCGGACTTTTAGGCGGTGCCGGTAATCCCACGTGGTTCGACAGAAAGAATGCGTTCTAGGAGACCGGATACATCACGATTTCCGGGGTAAGGATTCTATCTTCCAATGGACACATTATCTCATCACTTGTATAAACAATCGATTGATCAAAATGTAAAATATACTCTTAGCCGGGTTATTTTACCGGGTCTATTATAGGTGAATGGACTTATCTTTGAGTTTGTATTGAAAATTGCATAACCGGTATGTGAAACTTACGTTTAAAGGCAGAATTTTTTGGGCGCAATATTTAAGTAGTTTACAAGTTTCAGCAATTGTAGATTAGAATACTGACCTAGCATTTATGTTGTCCTCATTCGCTTAACAATGGTCCTCTTACAGCAACTACAAACTCACTGCTCTCAACTGTATTGAGACTCGCTGCCATGTGTATGTACTTTAAATTATCGTTTACACACATATGACACAATGCACCCGTGTAATTGCATCACGAAGATCGCGTTTGCAGTTCGTTGTTCGTCTCCTTCACTACCCGCCCTACCCCCGCAGTTCCAACCTCTGGTGCAACCTGAGCTACTTTTGGTGTCACCTACCGCGTTGAAGTTATGGAAAATTTCCAACCCATACTTGCTCAGCGCCATTTGCTGTGCGAAACTCCCTTCGCGACCGCAACGTAGCCGCACCTTTCTCCCTTTCTGTGTTTCTGTCTTGTCGCCAGGTTAGGAGCATGAATGAATTTTTGCAAACGATGCATTTAAGTGACGGCGGTAATAAAATACAACATCCCCGTCGGCAAATACTGGTTCGCTTCTTCCGCCTAGAATTCTTTTTTTGTTGCATTTTTTTTCTAAGTGTTTAAAGTCATACACAGTACATGTTACAAATTGTGGCTTAACTATTGATTTATGTCAATTTTTTATCGGACATGCAACATCCTGATGTTGATATGTGAGCAAAAAACGAAGAGAAGAAACAATCCGCGGAACGCGCAGAGCGTAAAACAAAAGTTCTATTTCGATCGCCGTCCGAAGCACCCGAACCGGCTGGTCAATGTGAAATGCGGGGCTGTGCGTAGGACGGTTGTGTGCGTCCGTTCCGTGAGAGATTTCGATTCACAATGAGCGCGTGCTTTGGACAAAATGCTTCAGAGCTGTCCCGCACTGTTAGAAAATTGCACCGCAACGTGCGACGTGACACTGCCACGTGTACCCCGCGGGCAAAATGTGTCGTGCGACCTCTGCATATCCCTCTTCCCAGCGGGCAAAATCTGTCATGCGACGGCTTTACAACCGGCTGGTTAACGGCTGCAGAAGGAATTTTTAACGAGCTTATGAAGAGGCGTTTTTCTGCCCGGCGCTGAAACGCTTCATCAATGCTTTAGTGGTGTGTGTGTCCCCCGACCCCTCTTCATCCAGTACCCTCCCCCTTCCACCCCGCCATAGCCCTCCCGTTTCGGATCTAAATATACTCGACAAATTGGGTTACAATTTTTAAACCTTTATTTCTCACAAATCGTATAACACTATAAAACACCACTAAACCTATCACGTGCACATCACTATACTTCTCCAGCGTCCTACGGCATCATTTCACGCGCTTCCTTCTCGGGACGGGACGTTGCTCAGCTCACTTCGTGGTACCTGTAATTGGAAAAAAAAGGACCCGTGAACACTTTAAACACTGCACAATTGTTAAAAGACTGGCACAATACTTACTTACAAACATTTACGGCATCCTCCTGCAGCTGCAATAAGCAAAAGAAACAGATTAATATTGTAAAACTACGCAACTCTGCGCAAGCACGACGAGCGATCTTTGATCACTCCGACCACCAAAAATACTTGCAATACTTACCAGATTCTTTCGGAGATACCTTCTGCAGACATTTGGCGAACTGTAAACATAAAAAGAGCACTGAATTAAATAAAAAAACCACACTTTTTAACGTACTTACTTTACTGCGACTTACTAAGATGCCATCAGCGCCGGGATCACAACAAACCGAACTGACAGTTGAATGGCCAACGCACACACATACACCGCGTTGGGTACCATCGTTCAATAAGTCCCGAGACTAGCGTAGAGATGGCGCTAATAATGCCATTTATATACCAAGATTCAGAAGTACCAACCTTCAGACAAGATATAATTAATTGTAAGATGTAATATAATTTGATGTAATTCGAAACATAACATAGTTATTTCATTTACTTCATAGTTTTTCATAGTTTTAATTTCAAACATTTCAGAGTTAGTGTCGGGACCTATTGAACGATGTGTTATGTTCACGGAGGCCGCGCATGCGCACAAATGACGCGTCGATTCGAAGAGCGAGAAAGGAAAAACATGTTCAAAGGAGCGAATGAAATGGCAACACCCGGTGTTGCGCTGGGCCTGTGACAGAGTCAGGTTGTGGGCTCGAGGGGGTAGGAACGGGGAAAAATATCGCGTGACGGATGAATTTTTGAAACGCTTTGCCCGCGGGGTTCATTGATCTCTGCACTAGAAATTGTGCAGAAGCGTTTCAGGCTGAAACGCTTCATCAACGCTTTAGTGGTGTGTGTGTCCCCCGACCCCTCTTCATCCAGTACCCTTCCCCTTCCACCCCACCATAGCCCACCCGTTTCGGATCTAAATATACTCGACAAATTGGGTTAAAATTTTAAAACCTTTATTCACCATTTGTATTTGTAACAAACACGATAAAAACACCACTATAATTATCACATGCACATCACTATACTTCTCCAGCGTCCTACGGCACCATTTCACGCGCTTCCTTCTCGGGATGGGACGTTGCTCAGCTCACTTCGTGGTAACTGTAATTGGAAAAAAAGGACCCCTGAACACTTTAAACACTGCACAATTGTTAAAACACTGCCACAATACTTACTTATAATCATTTACGGCATCCTCCTGCAGCTGCAATAAGCAAAAGAAACAGATTATTATACGAAAACTACGCAACTCTGCGCGTACATGACGAGCGATCTTTGATCACTCTGATCGCCAAAAATACTTGCAATACTTACCAGATTCTTTCGGCGATACCTTCTGCAGACATTTGGCGAACTGTAAACATAAAAATAGCACTGAATTAAATAAAAAAACAACACTTTTTAACGTACTTACTGCGGCTGGCTCTGAGGCGTCATCACTTTGCTTGGAATACTTACGATCAAAACAAACCGAACTGACAGTTGGATGGCCAACGCACACACAAACACCGCGTTGGGTATCATCGTTCAATAAGTCCCGAAACTAGCGTAGAGATGGCACTAATAATGCCATTTATATACCAAGGTTCACAAGTACCAACCTTCAGACAAGATATAATTAATTGTAAGATGTAATATAATTTGATGTAATTCGAAACATAACATAGTTATTTCATTTACTTCATAGTTTTTCATAGTTTTCATTTCAAACATTTCATAGTTAGTGTAGGGACTTATTGCACGAAGTGTTATGTTCACGGAGGCCGCGCATGCGCACAAACCACGCGTCGATTCGAAGAGCGAGAAAGGAAAAACATGTTCGAAGGAGCGAATGAAATGGCAACACCCGGTGTTGCGCTGGGCCTGTGACAGAGTGAGGTTGTGGGCTCGAGGGGGTAGGAACGGGGAAAAATATCGCGTGACGGACCAATTTTTGAAACGCTTTGCCCGCGGGGTATTGCACGGCCGAATGGGTTGTCGCGCGATGGGTGAATCGGCGCGCAAAGATTGCACATTTCGGAAACTGAATTTTCGACTTTTGAATGCAGAAAACGCCTCACTAGAAACGATAGTAAAAGTAATCACTTCGAGAGGCAAAAAGGCTTATGTCAACTCGTACTATGAAGCAGGGCATAACGCGTTTGGTGTGCGAGTTCTGGAACGTTCTCGAAACGCACTTCGCGTAGTTTTCGATCGTTTTGGCTTTCACCTAACCTAACAGTGTATATTTCCCAGCTGTAGTTGGATGTTTTTACTCTTTGCTAACCAACTAAATTTCAGCCTGAATCGAAACGTTCCAGCTACATCTATTTTGTCTTTATTTTTTCACTCTTTACCTTCATTGTTGCCTTTCACACTCTCTTCTGGCACGATCGTGCCTTTTCTCAGCTACTTTTCAGTTCGACATTCAATTTTAAGCATGAAATAATATATAAGCATGAATTATGTAAGTTTTTTGAATAAAATTTTAAGTAGTGTATTTGAAATACAAATACTAATGCGATACTGAGTCAAAGTTCCATCCACTCGATATGGCATCAAGAAAACTATTCCGGAGCACGACACTGACTACGATAGCAGGAATGCCGATAACAGAATAAGCAAACACCGGCACTTGACCAGTCCCAACTTCTAGCAAACATGGCGCCATATTTAAAAAACAAACGACACATTTTTATTACGTAGTTAACTCAGCACGTCACCGCTGCAGAAAGCACGGATGATTAAGAACGTTTGTAGCGTTTGCTCAAAACCTTCGGCAAACAAATGTGTCACTCGGACTGTGTTTAGTTTTCAGGTGGTATACCTTCACACTCCACAAAAGTGCGGTACTCAAGCACCTATTCCTTTCTTACTGCCTGTACTGATTACTTCAATTATAACTTTCGGTATATCTAAAAAGGTGACTATTATAGGGACAGAAAAATAGGGTCTTTTTATTAATTTATTTCTCCAACATTATGGTTAACCTATTAATGTAAGCGAACATTTAATTTTTTCTTTGTATTATAATTGTTTTTCTTTCTTTCTATAATGGATGATATGATTAATTCTATTGGTTTAATCGACGCTTGTCGTGTTGTCGGAAAGCATCAAAAAGACAGTGGGGTGACCAACAGGGAAAATCACCTACGCATTCTAATTCTTAGACATGGTTTTTGCAAAAAGGTGTAAATTGTGCAGAAAATAAACATGGTGGGAACGTCCATCTCGCACCTTGGAAAGTGAGTTCACAAGAGGGTTTATGCTCCTGGGTGGGTTATGCTGACGCCACCCGAAGGTGCGCGTGTTCATAGTTTGCATTCGGTTTGTGATTTTTCTGCCTAAAGAAGCAAAAAATTGAAACCATGGTCACGGACACGGCGAAAACGCTGCAAAACGCCATTCGATCCCTTCAAAGGCCTGATGAAATGAAACTCGCCTACCGGTGTGTGTGTGTGCCGAATACCTGTTTGAACCAGTTTCTCGGAGTCGAACTCTCTTACCTTTCTTAGGTACGTTCGGTCAAGTTCCGCCGTAGCATCTTGCGGCATCTGCGCTCTCCGAACGTGACCGTTCGTCAAAGAGGGACAGGAACATATATGCTTCGTTCTCGCCACTCCCGAACACGTTTATGCTTTATGCTCTTTTCACCCATGCTTTCTGGCGGCACTGCGAGAGTGGTGAGCATTTTTTGTGGCCAAACTTTTGCACAGTAAAACCCGAACCAAAAAACCCGAGAGGTCTATGGCCCATGGGAATAAAAGTAATGGAAAATTCCCAAAAACCCCGAGCGGCGCTGTGCCAGTGTGCGTGCCACGATGGGTTGCGCTGGAACATATTTGTTGGGACGGGGACGGGTTGTCGTTGTCGTCGCCGAGCTAATGTTGCACGGGTTGGCCGGCGTGATTTGTGTAAATCATAGACTCATGCCAATGCGCTGCATGTATTTAAATTGAGAGCATATGTTTCGCATGCCACACGCAAACATTTTCAGATCGAGATGAAGATCAAAAATCGTTGACTCACTTCGCTGCAAATCAAACACCATCAATCGACGGAAAGCACGCCGTCGGGCATTCTAAACTTCAATTTCTGTGACACCACACACAAGAAGTTCGGACGCGAATTTCTTCCGCCCGAACCAGTTCAAGAGAAATCAGCGTAACGTTGAGGCGCGAAGTTTCAAAGGTCGGTTCTGTGGCTCGCGAAGCGTGTGCCGTGATTGGCAATCAATTGCGAGCGAATCTGCAGCGGTCCTCGGTTTTTGGACAGTCGAACCCATGTGCGGGAAACATCCTTGCTTTGTGTCTGGTTCGACGGGACTAGCGTCTGCCGATCGATCGATCGAGTGATCAATTTACCCAATTTAAGCCCCCGCAATTCTCTGCTGTGTGACCGTATGGACTATGGTCGGAACACTAATCGAAGTTCGATTGAAATTGTACTTCGCTTCCCAGTTTCCTAGTAATAGATATTAGATTTCATTGATGCAACGTTTACGGTATGCCGGTATGGTCCTTAGCAAAATAATTAGATTTTTAAATAATGCCTTAACTAGAAAAATTCCTTTGGTGATACAGCACCAAAACACGTTTTCAATGTTTTTTTCATATTTTCCTATTTTGTTTATAAAATGTATTGCCAAAAATGTCACAATAAAATATTAGAATGAAAACTGAAAAAATTCAATGTTCAATGATATTTAAAATACAGAAAATGTGACAGAAAACAGGCGCGACCTTAAATGCTATTGTTTACTGCCAACTGCCCACCACGCTTACGTATTCAAATATGTATATAATGCTTAAAAATGAGTGTCGAACTGAAAAGTAACTAAGAAGAAGCACGATCGTGCCAGAAGAGAGTGTGAAAGGCAGCAATGAAGGTAAAGAGTGAAAAAATAAAGACAAAATAGATGTAGCTGGAACGTTTCGATTCAGGCTGAAATTTAGTTGGTTAGCAAAGAGTAATAATATCCAACTACAACTGAGAAATATCCACCGTTAGGTTAGATGAAAGCCAAAGCGATCGAAAGCTACGGGAAGTGCGTTTCGAGAACGTTCCAGAACTCGCACACCAAACGAGCTCTGCTCTGCTTCGTGGTACGAATTCACATAAGGAATTGCTACCACGTTTGCCTTTAAAGTGGTCACTTTTACTATTGTTTCTAGTAAGGCTCGACAAGCACCGTTTTCTGCATTCGAAAGTCCAATATTTAGTTTCCGAAATATATGCAATCTTTGCGCGCCGATTCACCCATCGCGCGACAACCCGTTCGGCCGTGCAACACGTGGCAGCGTCACGTCGCACGTTGCGGCGCAATTTTCTAACAGTGCGGGACAGCTCTAAAGCATTTTGTGCAAAGCACGCGCTCATTGTGAATCGAAATCTCTCACGGAACGGACGCACACAATCGTCCTACGCACAGCCCCGCATTTCACACTGACCAGCCGGTTCGGGTGCTTCGGACGGCGATCGAAATAGAACTTTTGTTTTACGCTCTGCGCGTTCCGTGGATTGTTTCTTTCGTTTCGTTTTTGTTAAATTGAACCGCAAGAAACACACACATACTAACGACTCGCGTGCGCACGTGTGAAAGCTAGAGAGAGCGAGAGAGAGAGCGTAGTAGTGAATATACCGAAAATAAATCGACGACTCGGTCGACGTTGCGGAACAATAAATAAAGCAAAGCGAAACACTGTTGGTGCCCCATAGACATTGAAAGCAGCGAGCGAGTGAGTGAGTGCGGGAGAGAGAAAAGGCTAGTGAAAAGAGGCAATCCTTTTCGCTTCTCGGAGGGTAGCTGGGTGGTGGGAACCACATCTTTTCGCAGATTGTTTAGTCGATCTTTGCCAGTACACACGGTGGCCATTTGATCCGCACGCGTCTGCGGCAACAGTTGACAGTCGCGGCGAACGGAAGTAAACAGTCACACGGACACCGTTGGGGGTTTTTGGTGGCGACAAACGAATTGCATCGACGCGATTGGTGATGGATAATTTCAAGAAGAAAACGCCCGGCCGGGTGCACCAGCACATGGAGTATACCGTAAGTAGTCTAGCAATGCGTTGCCCATTGCTCTACAAAATAAGCTCTAGAAAATAATAAATAAGCCAGAGTGGCCACTGAACAGTCTTGCCGGGGTGACGAGCTGTGTGGCAACGTGTGTTAGCAGCCGGTTAACTGATGCAACCCTATGCGCCGACCAACCTTGCAGCTTAGCGTCACTGTTGGCTTGGCTGGGTTGGGGTTGTTTGTTTTAAATATTTGAACTTATCGTTCCGCGACCGTTGAGACCGGCATCTTCGTCACACTGAATGCACTCGCATATTGAATATGCATAACTGCACTGTGACGCCCGGGCCCTCGCGCCAATCCGCCAATCGGTGAGCCTAGCCTAGCTCGAGCTTTAGTGAAGTGAAAACGATTCGTGTCAGCGCTCCCTCCGCACCGGTTTCCGGTCGCCCACGTGGCCCCTGCAGCCCACCGTTTTCTCTGTTGACACTGCACGCCACAGTTAATCTGCGCTCGAGACGACGGCTCCCTTCGCTCCCCGTTCGTTGGACTGCTTGACATTTGGAGGCTCAGGTAGCCAGGACAGTAGGGCCTCCACATTGTCAGCTTGTTACAGTTCCGATGCCCTTTCGCTACTCAGTTTCCGCGATCAGCTGCACAGGAAGTTAGTCACTTCCGGCCAAGGCAGTTAAGCAAACATATTTATCACCCAACAAGGTGATGACGTGGAGCATCCCCACGCAGTTGCGGTTGAAACATTTATTCCATCACGAGAATGTCACCGATCGATGGCTGCACCGTGATAAGGTGAAAATTAATCGATACAGTAGCTCACCGGTTTATTTGCCCGCCTCACCGATGGTTAGAATCGCGATAGTGCGATTGTGGTTCGTATGTTTTACCATCATTACTAGCTGCTGCTGTGCCTAATTAGCTAGGTGGCCTTCCCGTGTGCCATTTTTGTAGCATGCTCTCAATTAACATCGCAATCGAGTGAGAACGAGTTAAATTTGGTTTCATTCAGTTTCTTCTCACCCGGAAGAATCGTGACCGAGCTGTGCGGATTTGTAAATTGCATTTATTACTTGTTTTTATTTTGGCACAACCCACAATGAAAAGCTTCGTAGTGCCCCAGCCACCAGCACCGGGGGCGTGAGAGCAAAACGGGCCACAACAAGCGCGTAATCCGCGTAAAGAATTATGTAACCCATTTGTTTATGTTGACACGCGAAACTCACCGACACTCAGCGGGTTGTCGGTTATATTTAGTTTATTTATCATTCCTAAGTCTACACAAAGTCCGCGTTCGCTTTTTATTTTGTTTATTTTTTATCGCCCCCGTTTGAACGTCTGCTTTTTTTTGCGCGGTTATACTTCAATTTGAGCGTGGAAAAAAGGAACAGAAACGGAAACCCTGACAAGAGAGACAGAAACGGTAACGCCTTTTGGCCAAAAATAGCCGGCTTCGTGACAGGCCTCCTCTTCTTGCGCGCGGGAATGACAGTTTTGCGCATTGTCCTCAACCGGCAAAAATGACGCACGTCGCGGTCAGTTCAGTTTTCCAACCTTCGCACCCATTTTCCAATCGACCTACAGGAGGATGGCCAAAAAATGAAAAACGTTATTTACAACGCGGGCGTCAAGGAGCTAATGCGTATTAAGCTTATGCCGTTGACGGTCCAATCTCGGACAGCGGAGCGCGAGATCGGTCAGCAGAGCCAGCTAAAGAATTGAAACGGAACACTTGCTACAGTCGCCGGAACTTCTGCGAAACGTGAAATCCTTTGCACGACCTTGCGCCGGTAGATCGCAAATTCTTGA
This sequence comes from Anopheles cruzii, assembly GCF_943734635.1. Lineage (NCBI taxonomy): Eukaryota > Metazoa > Arthropoda > Insecta > Diptera > Culicidae > Anopheles > Anopheles cruzii. The sequence goes on from NW_026454015.1 coordinate 14,736, forward strand.
AGCCGCCTCTTGTACTGTCAGAGTGAAAATTTATGAGTTGTATGGGATTCCGTAAAAATAGCCGTAACTTGTGTTACGTCGCTACGTTAATGGTCGGCACGACCAGACACACGAGATAAGCACGGTCGCGATGCTGTCGGTGGGTGGCACATAAAAAATCTGCGGTTGTGTCAGAAAACGATTCAACCAGAGAGATTCGTCGGTCAGGTTCGTCGTCTGGCGCTAAACCTAGCTTTAGACCCAACCCGATCGTTGACCGATTAACTGCAACGTCCTTGTTGCGGAGGGTAAATTAAAGTGGCAAATTGGTGACGCGTCAGGCGCGTCGTTGGAGCTGATCAAACTCTGTGGTGGAGCCCGGTGGACCACTTCCTTGAGAAGGGCGGTCGCCGGCAAATTGCTGAGCAATTTGCGATAATTCTTACGACTTTACACAACCACAACACCGACCGACATCAATCAGACGGACCCAACGGACGGTTCGTCGCCTAGTCGGCGCCGCTGACCGCGGACTGTCGCGGCGACGGGAAGTGAAGTGGGGACCTGGAGCTGGTCAACTGCTACTGCCGCCATACTGGGAATTTCCATTCGCCTTCCGGCGAAGGTCTGCCTTCCGGTGCACGTGGCCCACCGCGGTGTTGTGCCCTGATTTCCCGACCGACACGTGAGAGCCCCGAAGTGTCCGAAGGCAGCTGTCAGCATCGATTTGCAGCTTCATTCATTCCGGCGAACGGGGGTTAATTGAGTAACTGTTCTGTTTGTATACTCCAAACTCCTTCTGCCGATGATGTCCGATACTTCTTCAATTCAGGGACACCAGTCCGCAGTCGGCATTAAACCAATCGGTCACGTTGTGTTCGACCCAAGGCGCTCCCCAAGTCAGCCTCCAGAAAGGGAGCGAACTGATTTCACTCTCTTCGGCCTTCCCCTGCTTCGCGGCGCCAATGTACACAAACTGCGCCATCACCCGAAGTCCGTGGCGTTTGCCGCCTCTCGCTCTCTCACACGCTCTCAGGCCATCCGGGTCCGGGACACTCGGGAAGAAAGCGCGAAGTGCGGGGTGCAAATACAATGTCCGCTGGAAAAACACCGACAAAAGCGGCCTCCATCGCTCTCGATGATGGATGGATGGGTGTGCTGCTCCTGGCGGGGGATGTGGTCCGAAGGTCTGTCCAAGGTCACCGGCGGCGGTGTCGCGCTCTGTTACGCAGCAGTTTTGGGCCCGGAAACGTCCGAATCGATAGTTCCGTATCGGGAGCACTCAGGATGTCGGTGGGCGAGGCCATGCCGGGAGTATGATATTATGCTGAACGTCCGTCAGGGGGAGGGGGGGGGGGCCCGCAGGAACTTGGGCTTTCGCCTGGACGAGCGTTTGTCCATCGAAAGATGGTAATGTATTTTTTTATGACGAACTGGAGTTGGGTGGCCAAAAAGAAGCAAATTTTAATGCACTACGGAATGGTTTAATGTAGTGGACGTTAGTAGTGTGCTACATATTTTTGAAAGATGTCAATATTCGAACCATTTTCTTGCGCTTTTTCGTTTTACTTCGGCTCAATTGATCCACAACATGGGTAAAAATATCTTCGCGCCCTTTCGGTTGATGGTCTTCGGTTTGGAGTTGACCTTCCCCAGGAATTAGATACATTTATCACTTAAGCCACTGCCTACACCATACCTCAGTACCGACGAATTCCAGCTAAAATCCGTTACACGACTTCTGGCCGTTACGCTGGATCGACGGAAGTTTCCATTCTGTGGTTTCGACCGGATTTTTTTATGTATCGACATTAACTTCCGTCGCTTAGCAGTCGTTCGGAAGCGGTTCCGGACGGCTTAAACATGTCTGTCCCGGCGGCCATATCATTACCGAGGCGCCAAGTCGCGCGATACAACCTCTCGTCCGAGTCACGGATTGC